>NW_024061258.1:0-12500 GCF_016432855.1 Salvelinus namaycush
AGGGGTTGGACTCACAGAGGGAGGGGTGTAACAGGGCTGTATAGGGGTGTAACAGGGCTGTGGAGGGGTGTAACAGGGCTGTGAAGGGGTGTAACAGGGCTGTAGAGGGGTGTAACAGGGCTGTGGAGGGGTGTAACAGGGCTGTATAGGGGTGTAACAGGGCTGTAGAGGGTGTAACAGGGCTGGAGAGGGGGGTAACAGGGCTGTGGAGGGTGTAACAGGGCTGTAGAGGGTGTAACAGGGCTGTGGAGGGGTGTAACAGGGCTGTATAGGGGTGTAACAGGGCTGTAGAGGGTGTAACAGGGCTGGAGAGGGGGGTAACAGGGCTGTGGAGGGTGTAACAGGGCTGTAGAGGGTGTAACAGGGCTGTAGAGGGGTGTAACAGGGCTGTGGAGGGGTGTAACAGGGCTGTGGAGGGGTGTAACAGGGCTGTGGAGGGGTGTAACAGGGCTGTATAGGGGTGTAACAGGGCTGTAGAGGGGTGTAACAGGGCTGTAGAGGGTGTAACAGGGCTGTAGAGGGGTGTAACAGGGCTGTGGAGGGGTGTAACAGGGCTGTGGAGGGGTGTAACAGGGCTGTGGAGGGGTGTAACAGGGCTGTAGAGGGGTGTAACAGGGCTGTGGAGGGGTGTAACAGGGCTGTATAGGGGTGTAACAGGGCTGTAGAGGGGTGTAACAGGGCTGTAGAGGGTGTAACAGGGCTGTAGAGGGGTGTAACAGGGCTGTATAGGGGTGTAACAGGGCTGTAGAGGGGTGTAACAGGGCTGTGGAGGGGTGTAACAGGGCTGTAGAGGGGTGTAACAGGGCTGTGGAGGGGTGTAACAGGGCTGTAGAGGGGTGTAACAGGGCTGTGGAGGGGTGTAACAGGGCTGTGGAGGGGTGTAACAGGGCTGTGGAGGGGTGTAACAGGGCTGTAGAGGGGTGTAACAGGACTGTAGAGGGGTGTAACAGGGCTGTAGAGGGGTGTAACAGGGCTGTGGAGGGGTGTAACAGGGCTGTGGAGGGTGTAACAGGGCTGGAGAGGGGGGTAACAGGGCTGGAGAGGGGGGTAACAGGGCTGTAGAGGGGTGTAACAGGGCTGTAGAGGGTGTAACAGGGCTGTGGAGGGGTGTAACAGGGCTGTGGTGAAACAGGGCTGTGGAGGGGTGTAACAGGGCTGTGGTGAAACAGGGCTGTGGAGGGGTGTAGAAGGGTTTAACAAGGCTGTGGAGGGGTGTAACAGGGCTGTAGAGGGGTGTAACAGGGCTGTGGAGGGGTGTAACAGGGCTGTGGAGGGGTGTAACAGGGCTGTGGAGGGGTGTAACAAGGCTGTGGAGGGCTGTAACAGGGCTGTAGAGGGGTGTAAACAGGGCTGTAGAGGGGTGTAACAGGGCTGTGGAGGGGCTGTGGAGGGGTGTAACAGGGCTGTAGAGGGTGTAACAGGGCTGTAGAGGGTGTAACAGGGCTGTGGAGGGGTGTAACAGGGCTGTGGAGGGGTGTAACAGGGCTGTGGTGAAACAGGGCTGTGGAGGGGTGTAATAGGGCTGTGGTGTAATAGGGCTGTTGTGTAATAGGGCTGTAGAGGGTGTACCAGGGCTGTGGAGGGGTGTAACAGGGCTGTGGATGGGTTTAACAGGGCTGTTGAGGGGTGTAACAGGGCTGTAGAGGGTGTAACAGGGCTGTATAGGGGTGTAACAGGGCTGTAGAGGGTTTAACATGGCTGTGGAGGGTGTAACAGGGCTGTGGAGGGGTGTAACAGGGCTGTAGAGGGGTGTAACAGGGCTGTAGAGGGGTGTAACAGGGCTGTAGAGGGGTGTAACAGGGCTGTGGAGGGGTGTAACAGGGCTGTAGAGGGGTGTAACAGGGCTGTGGAGGGGTGTAACAGGGCTGTGGAGGGGTGTAACAGGGCTGTGGAGGGGTGTAACAGGGCTGTAGAGGGGTGTAACAGGGCTGTAGAGGGGTGTAACAGGGCTGTGGAGGGGTGTAACAGGGCTGTGGTGAAACAGGGCTGTGGAGGGGTGTAATAGGGCTGTGGTGTAATAGGGCTGTGGTGTAATAGGGCTGTAGAGGGTGTAACAGGGCTGTGGAGGGGTGTAACAGGGCTGTGGAGGGGTTTAACAGGGCTGTTGAGGGGTGTAACAGGGCTGTAGAGGGTGTAACAGGGCTGTATAGGGGTGTAACAGGGCTGTAGAGGGTTTAACAGGGCTGTGGAGGGTGTAACAGGGCTGTAGAGGGGTGTAACAGGGCTGTGGAGGGGTTTAACAGGGCTGTGGAGGGGTGTAACAGGGCTGTGGAGGGGTGTAACAGGGCTGTAGAGGGGTGTAACAGGGCTGTAGAGGGGTGTAACAGGGCTGTGGAGGGGTGTAACAGGGCTGTGGAGGGGTTTAACAGGGCTGTGGAGGGGTTTAACAGGGCTGTGGAGGGGTGTAACAGGGCTGTGGAGGGGTGTAACAGGGCTGTAGAGGGGTGTAACAGGGCTGTAGAGGGGTGTAACAGGGCTGTGGAGGGGTGTAACAGGGCTGTAGAGGGGTGTAACAGGGCTGTGGAGGGGTGTAACAGGGCTGTGGAGGGGTGTAACAGGGCTGTGGAGGGTGTAACAGGGCTGTGGAGGGGTGTAACAGGACTGTAGAGGGTGTACAGAATGGAGAGAGCGTACATGGAGGCTAGTCGTGAGCGTACACTTAGGCTGGTTGTGAGCGTACACTGAGGCTAGTCGTGAGCGTACACTTAGGCTGGCTGTGAGCGTACACTGAGACTAGTCGTGAGCGTACACTGAGGCTGGTCGTGAGCGTACACTTATGCTGGCTGTGAGCGTACACTAAGGCTAGTCGTGAGCGTACACTTAGGCTAGTCGTGAGCGTACACTGAGGCTAGTTGTGAGCGTACACTTAGGCTGGTCGTGAGCGTACACTTAGGCTGGATGTGAGCGTACACTAAGGCTAGTCGTGAGCGTACACTTAGGCTGGGTGTGAGCGTACACTGAGGCTAGTTGTGAGCGTACACTTAGGCTGGTCGTGAGCGTACACTTAGGCTGGGTGTGAGCGTACACTGAGGCTAGTTGTGAGCGTACACTTAGGCTGGTCGTGAGCGTACACTTAGGCTGGTCGTGAGCGTACACTGAGGCTAGTCGTGAGCGTACACTTAGGCTGGGTGTGAGCGTACACCGAGGCTGGTCGTGAGCGTACACTGAGGCTAGTCGTGAGCGTCCACTTAGGCTGGTCGTGAGCGTACACTTAGGCTGGTCGTGAGCGTACACTTAGGCTGGTTGTGAGCGTACACTTAGGCTGGTCGTGAGCGTACACTGAGGCTGGTTGTGAGCGTACACTTAGGCTGGCTGTGAGCGTACACTTAGGCTGGCTGTGAGCGTACACTGAGGCTAGTCGTGAGCATACACTGAGGCTAGTTGTGAGCGTACACTTACGCTGGCTGTGAGCGTACACTGAGGCTAGTTGTGAGCGTACACTTAGGCTGGCTGTGAGCGTACACTGAGGCTAGTCGTGGGCGTACACTTAGGCTGGCTGTGAGCGTACACTGAGGCTAGTTGTGAGCGTACACTGAGGCTAGTCGTGAGCGTACACTGAGGCTAGTTGTGAGCGTACACTGAGGCTAGTCGTGAGCGTACACTGAGGCTAGTTGTGAGCGTACACTGAGGCTAGTTGTGAGCGTACACTTAGGCTGGTTGTGAGCGTACACTGAGGCTAGTCGTGAGCGTACACTTAGGCTGGCTGTGAGCGTACACTGAGGCTAGTCGTGAGCGTACACTTAGGCTGGCTGTGAGCGTACACTGAGGCTAGTTGTGAGCGTACACTGAGGCTAGTCGTGAGCGTACACTGAGGCTAGTTGTGAGCGTACACTGAGGCTAGTCGTGAGCGTACACTTATGCTGGCTGTGAGCGTACACTGAGGCTAGTTGTGAGCGTACACTTAGGCTGGTTGTGAGCGTACACTGAGGCTAGTCGTGAGCGTACACTTAGGCTGGTTGTTTGCGTACACTAAGGCTAGTCGTGAGCGTACACTGAGGCTGGCTGTGAGCGTACACTGAGGCTAGTTGTGAGCGTACACTTAGGCTGGCTGTGAGCGTACACTGAGGCTAGTTGTGAGCGTACACTTAGGCTGGTTGTGAGCGTACACTGAGGCTAGTCGTGAGCGTACACTTAGGCTGGCTGTGAGCGTACATGGAGACTAGTCGTGAGCGTACACTGAGGCTAGTCGTGAGCGTACACTAAGGCTAGTCGTGAGCGTACACTTAGGCTGGTTGTGAGCGTACACTGAGGCTAGTCGTGAGCGTACACTTAGGCTGGTTGTGAGCGTACACTGAGGCTAGTCGTGAGCGTACACTTAGGCTGGTTGTGAGCGTACACTGAGGCTTGTCGTGAGCGTACACTTAGGCTGGTTGTGAGCGTACACTGAGGCTAGTCGTGAGCGTACACTGAGGCTAGTCGTGAGCGTACACTGAGGCTAGTTGTGAGCGTACACTGAGGCTAGTCGTGAGCGTACACTTAGGCTGGTTGTGAGCGTACACTAAGGCTAGTCGTGAGCGTACACTTAGGCTGGTCGTGAGCGTACACTTAGGCTGGTTGTGAGCGTACACTTAGGCTGGTCGTGAGCGTACACTTAGGCTGGTTGTGAGCGTACACTTAGGCTGGCTGTGAGCGTACACTTAGGCTGGTCGTGAGCGTACACTTAGGCTGGATGTGAGCGTACACTTAGGCTGGTTGTGAGCGTACACTTAGGCTGGTCGTGAGCGTACCCTGAGGCTGGTTGTGAGCGTACACTTAGGCTGGCTGTGAGCGTACACTGAGGCTAGTTGTGAGCGTACACTTAGGCTGGCTGTGAGCGTACACTGAGGCTAGTCGTGAGCGCACACTTAGGCTGGTTGTGAGCGTACACTGAGGCTAGTCGTGAGCGTACACTTAGGCTGGCTGTGAGCGTACACTGAGGCTAGTCGTGAGCGTACACTGAGGCTAGTCGTGAGCGTACACTGAGGCTAGTCGTGAGCGTACACTAAGGCTAGTCGTGAGCGTACACTTAGGCTGGTTGTGAGCGTACACTGAGGCTAGTCGTGAGCGTACACTTAGGCTGGTTGTGAGCGTACACTGAGGCTAGTCGTGAGCGTACACTTAGGCTTGTTGTGAGCGTACACTGAGGCTAGTCGTGAGCGTACACTGAGGCTGGTCGTGAGCGTACACTTAGGCTGGTTGTGAGCGTACACTGAGGCTAGTCATGAGCGTACACTTAGGCTGGTTGTGAGCGTACACTGAGGCTAGTCGTGAGCGTACACTGAGGCTAGTCGTGAGCGTACACTGAGGCTAGTCGTGAGCGTACACTGAGGCTAGTCGTGAGCGTACACTGAGGCTAGTTGTGAGCGTACACTGAGGCTAGTCGTGAGCGTACACTGAGGCTAGTCGTGAGCGTACACTGAGGCTAGTTGTGAGCGTACACTGAGGCTAGTCGTGAGCGTACACTGAGGCTAGTCGTGAGCGTACACTGAGGCTAGTCGTGAGCGTACACTGAGGCTAGTCGTGAGCCTACACTGAGGCTAGTTGTGAGCGTACACTGAGGCTAGTCGTGAGCGTACACTTAGGCTGGTTGTGAGCGTACACTGAGGCTAGTCGTGAGCCTACACTGAGGCTAGTTGTGAGCGTACACTGAGGCTAGTCGTGAACACAGCTACGGTATGTATCCCAGGGAGTGCAATGCTTTTGACCAGGTCCCTATGGCATCCTATTCCCTACTTAGTGCACTGCTTTTGACCAGAGCCCTATGGTCCACAATAAAGGGACCAGGGTGCCATTTGGGACGTCCCCAGAGTGTTCAGTACAGTCCCAGTGTGGGCCCCGGAAAGCCCCTTTAAGACCCCTCAGTTAGAGTGGATTTGGGGGGCTTTTTTTCCCTCGTTCTTTTACAGTCATCAATGAATGGGTGTGTTGTGAGGAACAGCACAGGCTCACTTGACCACGAGGGTGATGGGGTTTAATGAGAGCAGAGTGGGTGGAGGTTGTGAAGGGGGTGAGTTAAATAATAGAGAACAGGGAGACGAAGGGGGGGAAGGATAGACGTACCTCAGCCTCACCCTTCCCTCTCTCGCTCTCTCTCTCTCTCCCTCCCTCTCTCTATCTCTCTCTCCTGGTCTGGCAGGAAGCCCAGATGTTGTTACCTGGAGGGGATTTAGACTGGGCTACAGGGGGACCTGGAGGGGATTTAGACTGGGCTACAGGGGGACCTGGAGGGTATTTAGACTGGGCTACACAGGGACCTGGAGGGGATTTAGACTGGGCTAATGGTGGGGATTGAGACTGGGCTAACGGGTGACGTGGAAAGGATTTAGACGGGGCAACAGGGGAACCTGGAGGGGATTTAGACTGGGATAAACAGGGACCTGGAGAGGATTTAGACTGGGCTAAACAGGGACCTGGAGGGGATTTAGACTGGGCTAATGGTGGGGATTGAGACTGGGCTAACGGGTGACGTGGAAAGGATTTAGACTGGGCAACAGGGGGACCTGGAGGGGATTTAGACTGGGATAAACAGGGACCTGGAGAGGATTTAGACTGGGCTAACAGTACCTAGAGGGGATTTAGACTGGGCTAACAAGGGACCTAGAGGGAATTTAGACTGGTTTACCGGGGGACCTGGAGGAGATTTAGACTGGGCTACAGGGGGGCCTAGAGGGGATTTAGACTGGGCTACAGGGGGACCTGGAGGACATTTAGACTGAGCTAACGAGGAACCTGGAGGGGATTTAGACGGGGCTACAGGGGGACCTGGAGGGGATTTAGACTGGGCTAATGAGGGACCTGGAGGGGATTTAGAATGGGCTAACGAGGGACCTGGAGGGGATTTAGACTGGGCTAACGAGGGACCTGGAGGGGATTTAGACTGGGCAACAGGGGGACCTAGAGGGGATTTAGACTGGGCTAACGAGGGACCTGGAGGGTATTTAGACTGGGCTAACGAGGGACCTGGAGGGAGTTTAGACTGGGTTACAGGGGGACCTGGAGGGGATTTAGACTGGGCTACAGGGGGACCTGGATGGGATTTAGACTGGGCTACAGGGGGACCTGGATGGGATTTAGACTGGGCTACAGGGGGACCTGGAGGGGATTTAGACTGGGCTACTTGGGGACCTGGAGGGGATTTAGACTGGGTTACAGGGGGACCTGGAGGGGATTTAGACTGGGCTAACGAGGGACCTGGAGGGGATTTAGACTGGGCTAGGGGGGCCTGGAGGGAATGTAGACTGGGTTACAGGGGGGCCTGGAGGGAATGTAGACTGGGTTACAGGTGGACCTGGAGGGGGATTTAGACTGGGTTACAGGGTGACCTAGAGGGGATTTAGACTGGGCTAACGAGGGACCTGGAGGGAATGTAGACTGGGTTTCAGGGGGACCTGGAGGGGGATTTAGTAATGAAGGACCTGAAGGGGATTTAGACTGGGTTACAGGGGGGCCTGGAGGGAATGTAGACTTGGTTACAGGGGGGCCTGGAGGGAATGTAGACTGGGTTTCAAGGGGACCTGGAGGGGGATTTAGACTGGGTTAATGAAGGACCTGAAGGGGATTTAGACTGGGTTACAGGGGGGCCTGGAGGGAATGTAGACTGGGTTACAGGGGGACCTGGAGGGGGATTTAGACTGGGTTACAGGGTGACCTAGAGGGGGATTTAGACTGGGTTAATGAAGGACCTGAAGGGGATTTAGACTGGGTCACAGGGGGGCCTGGAGGGGATGTAGACTGGGTTACAGGGGGGCCTGGAGGGGATGTAGACTGGGTTACAGGGGGGCCTGGAGGGAATGTAGACTGGGTTACAGGGGGGCCTGGAGGGGATGTAGACTGGGTCACAGGGGGGCCTGGAGGGAATGTAGACTGGGTTACAGGGGGGCCTGGAGGGGGATTTAGACTGGGTTACAGGGTGACCTAGAGGGGATTTAGACTTGGTTACAGGGTGACCTTCATTAATGAAGGACCTGAAGGGGATTTAGACTGGGTTACAGGGGGGCCTGGAGGGAATGTAGACTGGGTTTCAAGGGGACCTGGAGGGGGATTTAGACTGGGTTAATGAAGGACCTGAAGGGAATGTAGACTGGGTTTCAAGGGGACCTGGAGGGAATGTAGACTGGGTTTCAAGGGGGCCTGGAGGGAATGTAGACTGGGTTTCAGGGGGGCCTGGAGGGAATGTAGACTGGGTTTCAAGGGGGCCTGGAGGGAATGTAGACTGGGTTTCAAGGGGGCCTGGAGGGAATGTAGACTGGGTTACAGGGGGACCTGGAGGGGGATTTAGACTGGGTTACAGGGTGACCTAGAGGGGATTTAGACTGGGTTACAGGGTGACCTTCATTAATGAAGGACCTGAAGGGGATTTAGACTGGGTTACAGGGGGGCCTGGAGGGAATGTAGACTGGGTTACAGGGGGACCTGGAGGGGGATTTAGACTGGGTTACAGGGTGACCTAGAGGGGGATTTAGACTGGGTTAATGAAGGACCTGAAGGGGATTTAGACTGGGTTACAGGGGGGCCTGGAGGGAATGTAGACTGGGTTTCAGGGGGGCCTGGAGGGGGATTTAGTAATGAAGGACCTGAAGGGGATTTAGACTGGGTTTCAGGGGGGCCTGGAGGGGTTGTGGAGGTCACAGGGTTTTTGAGTTTAGAGACATCCAAGATATAGGGTGTGGTCTCCTGTAACTCCCTAGTGATTGTCTGTGAGGGAAATGATTTGACCGGTGTCCACACAAATCTACCACATGCGTCTGCAGTAAAAAATCTAGCTAGAGATATTGTACGGTCATGCTAAAGATTGTTTACCCTAAATTATATTACCCATGATTTGCGTAGCGGTAATTTGCGTGGCTTTTCCAGCTGTAAAACCAGTGTGTTAATAACTGTGTAATGTGTTTACTGTCGAAGATTAGATGATCCGTCCACACTCATGGTGTTCAATGGGTTCATACTTGGTATTGAGAGTAGCACAGAAGGTTGTGGTGGGTACGATCTACAATTCACCATTTACTATTTTTGCTGACTCAATAGATAAACAAACATACAGGTTTGATAATGAGAGACAAGACAGAAGATATGTTGTGAGCCAACGGTATGCTACTGGCCTGCACTGTGTGTGGTGAGGTGTGCAGGGATGTTTTCCCTGGGGGGGGGGGTTAATTATCATCAGTGTCATATATGCAGAGATTATTAAAGTTATCAGATAGGTGCCTAGTTGACGAGAGGGTTGACAATTCCCTGGTGTTCCATAAATCCTGATGGGAGAGTTCCTAGATTTCCTGTGTATTTCCAGGAATCTTACAGCCAAGATTTCTGAAACACCAGAGGAATCTGGGAAAGTGATCAACATTTTGCAACTCTACATGTGCCTGTACCTTGACTACCACAACCTGGAGTGGTACCAAATATTACCAAGTAGAATTTTACCAAGTAGAATATTACCAAGTAGCACTCTATGGCTCTAAAACCCAATGTAATGGCAATTAGGATTTTACCAAGTAGACCTGCAAAGCACTAAAACCTAATATAATGGCAAGTAGGATTTTACCAAGTAGACCTGCAAAGCTCTAAAACCTAATATAATGGCAAGTAGAATATTACCAAGTAGAACTGCAAGGCTCTAAAACCTAATATAATGGCAAGTAGGATTTTACCAAGTAGACCTGCAAAGCTCTAAAACCTAATATAATAGCAAGTAGGATATTACCAAGTAGGTTATTACCAAGTAGGACTACAAGGCTCTAAAACCTAATATTTTACCAAGTAGATTATTACCAAGTAGCACTACAAGGCTCTAAAACCTAATATTTTACCAAGTAGGATATTACCAAGTAGATTTACAAGGCTCTAAAACCTTATATTTTACCAAGTAGTATATTACCAAGTAGAACTACAAGGCTCTAAAACCTAATATTTTACCAAGTAGTATATTACCAAGTAGCACTGCAAGGCTCTAAAATCTAATGTAATAGCAAGTAGGATTTTACCAAGTAGTACTATTTTATTAAAAATATATATTTCACCTTTATTTAAAAACCTCTCTGGGATAGGTGGGACATTAGCGTCCCACCTGGCCAAAATCCAGTGAAAATGCAGAGCGCCAATTTCAAATAAATTACTATAAAAATGTAACTTTCATGAAATCACATGCAATACACCAAATTTAAGCTACACTTGTTGTGAATCCAGCCTATGTGTCAGATTTCAAAAATACTTTACGGCGAAAGCAAACGATGCTATTATCTGAGGATAGCACCCCAGCAAACAAACACAGACATCATATTTCAACCCTCCAGGCGCGACACAAAACGCAGAAATAAAGATATAATTCATGCCTTACCTTTGACGAGCTTCTTCTGTTGGCACTTCAATATGTCCCATAAACATCACAAATGGTCCTTTTGTTCGATTAATTCCGTCCATATATATCCAAAATGTTCATTTATTTGGCACGTTTGATCCAGAAAAACTTGCCCAACATATCTCATAAGTTACCTGTAAGCTTTGTCCAAACATTTCAAACTACTTTCCTAATACAACTTTAGATATTTTTTAACGTAAATAATCGATCAAATTGAAGACTGGATATACTGTGTTCAATACCGGAGGAAAACAAAGTGTAGCTAGCTTTCAGGTCATGCGCCTCTAACAAAGATTACACTTCTCTCTACCCTCGTTCTGAACAGTGCTACTTCTTAATTTCTCAAAGGAAAAACCTCAACCAATTTCTAAAGACTGTTGACATCCAGTGGAAGCGATAGGAACTGCAACAAAGTCGCTTAGAAATCTGGATTCCCAATGAAATCTCATTGAAAAGAGTGACCTAAAAAATAAAAAATCTGAATGGTTTGTCCTCGGAGTTTCATCTGCCAAATAAGTTATGTTATACTCACAAACATGATTCAAACAGTTTTATAAAGTTCAGAGTGTTTTCTATCCAAACAACAACACAGAGTTACACATGGGATAAACAAAAGTACAGTCAATAACACAATAGCAAAATCTGTATAGAGTGTGCGCAAATGGAGTAAGGAGGTAAGGCAATAAATAGGCCAATAGTAGCAAAGTAATTACAATTTAACAAATTAGCACTGGGGTGATAGATGTGCAGATGATGATGTGCAAGAAGAAATACTGGTGTGTGAAAGAGCAGAAAAAGTAAATAAAAACAATATGGGGATGAGGTAGTTGGGAGAAGGTACGGTGGGATTTGAAATGGTCAGTGATCTGTTTGTTAACTTGGCTTTCGAAGACTTTAGAAAGGCAGGGTAGGATAGATATAGGTCTGTAACAGGTTGGGTCTAGAGTGTCACCCCCTTTGAAGAGAGGGTTGAACGCGGCAGCTTTCCAATCTTTAGGAATCTCGGACGATAAGAAAGAGAGGTTGAAAAGACTACTAATAGGGGTTGCAACAATGGCGGCGGATAATTTTAGAAAGAGAGGGTCCAGATTGTCTAGCCCAGCTGATTTGTACGGGTCCAAGTTTTGCAGCTCTTTCAGAACATCAGCTGTCTGGGTTTGGGTGAAGGAGAAGCTGGGGAGGCTCGGGCATGTCGCTGCGGGGGGAGCGGAGCTCTTGGCTGGGGTTGGGTTAGCCAGGAGGAAAGCATGGCCAACCAAAGAGAAATGCTTATTGAAATTCTTGATTATCGTGGATTTATCGGTGGTGACAGTGTTTCCTAGCCTCAGTGCAGTGGGCAGCTGGGAGGAGGTGCTCTTATTCTCCATGGACTTTACAGTGTACCAGAACTTTTTGGAGATATAGTTACAGGATGC
The DNA here is from genome assembly GCF_016432855.1 of Salvelinus namaycush. Lineage (NCBI taxonomy): Eukaryota > Metazoa > Chordata > Actinopteri > Salmoniformes > Salmonidae > Salvelinus > Salvelinus namaycush. The sequence goes on from NW_024061258.1 coordinate 11,749, forward strand.
ACATTTCTGTTTGAAAATGCTAGCCTTTGCTTTCCTAACTGACTGTGTGTATTGGTTCCTGACTTCCCTGAAAAGTAGTATATCGCGGGGGATATTCAATGCTAGTGCAGTACGCCACAGGATGTTTTTGTGCTGGTCGAGGGCAGTCAGGTCTGGAGTGAACCAAGGGCTATATCTGTTCTTAGTTCTACATTTTTTTAAAGGGGCATGCTTATTTACGATGGTGAGGAAATTACTTTTAAAGTACAACCAGGCATCCTCTACTGACAGGATGAGGTCAATATCAATATCACTGCAAGGCTCTAAAACCTAATGTAATAGCAAGTAGATTATTACCAAGTAGATTATTACCAAGTAGATTATTACCATGTAGATTATTACCAACTCTAATATTACCAAGTAGATTATTACCAAGTAGATTATTACCAAGTAGATTATTACCAAGTAGTTTATTAGCAAGTAGATTATTACCAAGTAGATTATTACCAAGTAGATTATTACCAAGTAGATTATTACCAAGTAGAGTATTAGCAAGTAGATAATTACCAAGTAGATTATTACCAAGTAGATTGTTACCAAGTAGATTATTACCATGTAGATTATTACCATGTAGATTATTACCAACTCTAATATTACCAAGTAGATTATTACCAAGTAGATTATTACCATGTAGATTATTACCAACTCTAATATTACCAAGTAGATTATTACCACGTAGATTATTACCAAGTAGATTATTACCAAGTAGTTTA
>NW_024061258.1:17500-64285 GCF_016432855.1 Salvelinus namaycush
TAACCCAGAGGTTTAATGGCAGTGGGCCATTATATAACCCTGTGGTTTAATGGTAGTGAGCCATTATATAACCCTGGGGTTTAATAGCAGTGGGCCATTATATAACCCAGTGGTTTAATGGCAGTGAGCCATTATATAACCCAGAGGTTTAATGGCAGTGGGCCATTATATAACCCAGTGGTTTAATAGCATTGGGCCATTATATAACCCAGAGGTTTAATGGCAGTGGGCCATTATATAACCCAGAGATTTAATAGCAGTGGGCCATTATATAACCCAGTGGTTTAATGGCAGTGAGCCATTATATAACCCTGAGGTTTAATGGCAGTGAGCCATTATATAACCCAGAGGTTTAATGGCAGTGGGCCATTATATAACCCAGTGGTTTAATGGCAGTGAGCCATTATATAACCCAGTGGTTTAATAGCAGTGAGCCATTATATAACCCAGTGGTTTAATAGCAGTGGGCCATTATATAACCCAGTGGTTTAATAGCAGTGGGCCATTATATAACCCAGTGGTTTAATAGCAGTGGGCCATTATATAACCCAGTGGGTAATGGCAGTGAGCCATTATATAACACAGTGGTTTAATGGCAGTGAGCCATTATATAACCCAGAGGTTTAATAGCAGTGAGCCATTATATAACCCAGTGGTTTAATAGCAGTGGGCCATTATATAACCCAGTGGTTTAATGGCAGTGAGCCATTATATAACCCCGAGGTTTAATGGCAGTGAGCCATTATATAACCCAGAGGTTTAATGGCAGTGGGCCATTATATAACCCAGAGGTTTAATAGCAGTGGGCCATTATATAACCCAGTGGTTTAATAGCAGTGGGCCATTATATAACCCAGTGGGTAATGGCAGTGAGCCATTATATAACACAGTGGTTTAATGGCAGTGAGCCATTATATAACCCCGAGGTTTAATGGCAGTGAGCCATTATATAACCCAGAGGTTTAATGGCAGTGGGCCATTATATAACCCAGAGGTTTAATAGCAGTGAGCCATTATATAACCCAGTGGTTTAATAGCAGTGGGCCATTATATAACCCAGTGGTTTAATGGCAGTGAGCCATTATATATCCCAGTGGTTTAATAGCAGTGGGCAATTATATAACCCAGGGGGGTTAATAGCAGTGGGCCATTATATAACCCAGAGGTTTAATGGCAGTGAGCCATTATATAACCCAGTGGTTTAATGGCAGTGAGCCATTATATAACCCAGTGGTGTAATAGCAGTGGGCCATTATATAACCCTGAGGTTTAATGGCAGTGGGCCATTATATAACCCAGAGGTTTAATGGCAGTGTGCCATTATATAACCCAGGGGGGTTAATAGCAGTGGGCCATTATATAACCCAGAGGTTTAATGGCAGTGAGCCATTATATAACCCAGTGGTTTAATAGCAGTGGGCCATTATATAACCCAGTGGTTTAATTTCAGTGGTGTGTCATCATTATGATTATGCCAAGTCATGTTTTAGAGCTTGTTATAAGGGTCAAAGGTCAACCTCCCTTTGTGTGTGTGTGTGGGTGTGTGTGTATGTACAGCTTGAACAGATGCTGGCTCGGCAGTCTGCAGTGGGGGACTCGGACCAAGAGAGTGTGTCTGCAGAGCACCTGCGGCTGCAGAGCGAGGAGAGGGCCTACAGGCTCAAACTACAGGCCTATCAGGAGGGACAACACAGACAGGCTCAGCTGGTGCAGAAACTGCAGACCAAGGTACTGGAGGGAGGAGGAGGTGGGGTCAAGATATTGAAGAGAGTAAACTGTGAGACTACTACTGTCCCTGCCCTGGACTTGACTTGTCCAGGGAGTATTGTTCTGTCCTACAGGAACTAGGGCGTATTGTTGACCTGCAGGATCCAGGGCGTATTGTTGGTCAACAAAACTCCCTGGATCCTGCAGGCCAACAATACTCCTTGGAGTCAGGGAGTATTGACCTGTCCTAGAGGATCCAGGGAGTTTTGACCTGTCCTAGAGGATCCAGGGAGTTTTGACCTGTCCTAGAGGATCCAGGGAGTATTGACCTGTCCTAGAGGATCCAGGGAGTATTGTTGACCTGCAGGATCTAGAGAGTATTGATCTGACCTTTAGGATCCAGGGAGTATTGATCTGATTTTTTGCAAATATATTGCAAATTAAAAACAGAAATACCATATTTACATAAGTATTCAGAGCCTTTGCTACGAGACTTGAATTTGAACTCAGGTGCATTCTGTTTCCATTGATCATCCTTGAGATATTTCTACAACGTGATTGGAGTCCACTTGTGGTATATTGTCTGTCAATATAAGGTCCAACAGTTGACAGTGCATGACAGAGCAAAAACTAAGCCATGAGGTTGAAGGAATTGTCCGTAGAGCTCCAAGACAGGATTGTGTCGAGGAACAGATCTGGGGAAGGGTACCAAAACATTTCTCCAGCATTGAAGGTCCCCAAGAACACAGTGACCTCCATCATTCTTAAATGGAGGAAGTTTGGAACCACCAAGACTCTTCCTAGTTCTGGCCGCCTGGCCAAGAACCCGATGGTCACTCTGACAGAGCTCCAGAGTTCCTCTATGGAGATGGGACAACCTTCCAGAAGGACAATCATCTCTGCAGCACTCCACCAATCAGGCCTTTATGGTAGAGTGGCAAGACGGAAGCCACTCCTCAGTAAAAGGCACATGACAGCCTGCTTGAAGTTTGCCAAAAGGTACCTAAAGGACTCTCAGACCATGAGAAACAAGATTCTCTGGTCTGATGAAACCAAGATTGAACTCTTTGGCCTGAATGCCAAGCGTCACGTCTGGAGGAAACCTGGCACCATCCCTACGGTGAAGCATGGTGGTGGCAGCATCATGCTGTGGGGATGTTTTTCAGCGGCAGGGACTGGGAGACTAGTCAGGATCGAGGGAAAGATGAACAGAGCAAAGTACAGAGAGATGCTTGATGAAAACCTGCTCCAGAGCGCTCAGGACCTCAGACTGGGGGGAAGGTTCACCTTCCAACAGGACAACGACCCTAAGCACACAGCCAAGACAATGCAGGAGTGGCTTCAGGACAAGTCTCTGAATGTCCTTGAGTGGCCCAGCCAGAGCCTGGAATTAAACCCGATCTAACTTCTCTGGAGAGACCTGAAAATAGCTGTGCAGCAACGCTCCCCATCCAACATGACAGAGCTTGAGAGGATCTGCAGAGAAGAATGGGAAAAACTCCCCAAATACAGGTGTGCCAAACTTATAGCGTCATACCCAACAAGACTTGAGGCTGTAATCACTGCCAAAGGTGCTTCAACAAAGTACTGAGTAAAGGTCTGAATACTTATGTTAATTTTTTTACATTTTTTTTGTTTTTTTTTACATTTGCAAACATAAAAAAAAAAAACTGTTTTTGATTTGTCATTATGGGGTATTGTGATGTCATTATGGGGTATTGTGATGTCATTATGGGGTATTGTGATGTCATTATGGGGTATTGTGTGTAGATTGATGAGGGAGAAAAACAATTGTATCCATTTTAGAATAAGGCTGTAACGTAACAAAATGTGGAAAAATCAAGGGGTTTGAATACATTCTGAATGCCCTGTATGTCTTGTACCAGACGCTTCAGTACAAGAAGAGATGTGGTGAACTGGAAGAGCAACTGTTGGAGAAGACCTCAGAGTCAGAGAGACTACAACTCTCAGTAAGTCTGAAGGAAACTCCATTTTAGAAGCCATTTTAGTACTCACTAAACACTACGTACTGTAAATATCTGAAACACGGGCTGATGGCTGTGTTGTTTTCAGCTACAGGCCCAACTGGACTCGTCAGCCCACCGTCGGCACCGGACGGAAACACAGCTTCAGGACAACAGCAGGACCATCCAGAGCAAACTGGCCATGTTGGAGGAAGAACAGAAGAGGTAGGTTCTACAGAGCAGTAGAGGCAGGTTCTACAGAGCAGTAGAGGCAGGTTCTACAGAGCAGTAGAGGTAGGTTCTACAGAGCAGTAGAGGTAGGTTCTACAGAGCAGTAGAGGCAGGTTCTACAGAGCAGTAGAGGTAGGTTCTACAGAGCAGTAGAGGTAGGTTCTACAGAGCAGTAGAGGCAGGTTCTACAGAGCAGTAGAGGCAGGTTCTACAGAGCAGTAGAGGCAGGTTCTACAGAGCAGTAGAGGCAGGTTCTACAGAGCAGTAGAGGCAGGTTCTACAGAGCAGTATAGGGAGGTTCTACAGAGCAGTAGAGGCAGGTTCTACAGAGCAGTAGAGGCAGGTTCTACAGAGTAGTAGAGGCAGGTTCTACAGAGCAGTAGAGGCAGGTTCTACAGAGCAGTAGAGGCAGGTTCTACAGAGCAGTAGAGGCAGGTTCTACAGAGCAGTAGAGGCAGGTTCTACAGAGCAGTAGAGGCAGGTTCTACAGAGCAGTAGAGGCAGGTTCTACAGAGCAGTAGAGGTAGGTTCTACAGAGCAGTAGAGGGAGGTTCTACACAGTAGTAGAGGCAGGTTCTACAGAGCAGTAGAGGCAGGTTCTACAGAGCAGTAGAGGCAGGTTCTACAGAGCAGTAGAGGCAGGTTCTACAGAGCAGTAGAGGTAGGTTCTACAGAGCAGTAGAGGTAGGTTCTACAGAGCAGTAGAGGGAGGTTCTACACAGTAGTAGAGGCAGGTTCTACAGAGCAGTAGAGGCAGGTTCTACAGAGCAGTAGAGGCAGGTTCTACAGAGCAGTAGAGGCAGGTTCTACAGAGCAGTAGAGGGAGGTTCTACACAGTAGTAGAGGCAGGTTCTACAGAGCAGTAGAGGCAGGTTCTACAGAGCAGTAGAGGCAGGTTCTACAGAGCAGTAGAGGGAGGTTCTACACAGTAGTAGAGGCAGGTTCTACAGAGTAGTAGAGGCAGGTTCTACAGAGCAGTAGAGGCAGGTTCTACAGAGCAAAAACATTTATGGAAATGAGTACAGTAAGCCCCTTAGAACTCTGCTCCCGTTTCTCTCTCTTTCTTTTCATCGTTTAAAAAAACACCAAGGCAGCTCAGAAGTGTTTCTGAGAAACAGTTTAGAGGGAGCAGAGAGAAAGACTGACTCTGTTTTCCCCCATGCCCAGGCTGGGAAGAGGAGGACAGGAGGAGCGAGGCTGGCCTAGTACGGAGTGTGAAGCGTAGCCTGGCCTTGATACTGTAGATGCTTTCGGCATCCAATTTGTCAAAGTTAATTAGCTTCGGTCCTGTTGGCTCAGTCGTTCAGAGTACTTTAACGGTGTCTCACACTGAGCGGGGGGACCGGGCCCAGCAACCCCTTGCACCTGACACCAGCCTTTAAACAAACAAGATTTATAGAGCCAACCAGCTCTAATTGAAATTGTTACGACAGACGCTTGGCAGCCCGCTTGCCAAGGCCCCATCACTTTTATAGCAGCCTCAGCATGGAGCTCCGCCGTGAGGCCTACTGTAGATTTTACCAAGTGCTGAACCACATCTGCGTGGAGCTTTCTAGTGTAATGGAGGCCTATTGTAGAGTCAGTAACCAAGCCTTTAACGGCTGTTGGAAGGAGAGGGAGAAGAGGACCAAGGTGCAGCGTGGTACGTGTCCGTAATACTTTTAATAAATACGAACACTAGAACAAAAACGACAAAGCGACAAACGAACAGTTCTGCAACAACACAAAACAGACAACAACTGCCCACAAAACACCAGGTGGGAACAGGCTACCTAAGTATGGTTCTCAATCAGAGACAACGATAGACAGCTGCCTCTGATTGGGAACCATACCAGGTCAAACACATAGAAATACAAAACATAGAACAACATAGAACACCAGACATAGAATGCCCACCCAAACTCACGCCCTGACGTCAGGGCGTGACAAGGTCAGGGCGTGACAAAGCCTCTGTTTGTAGAGTGAACCATTATCTGCACCAGAGGAGGCTGATGGGAGGCGCTATAGGAGGACGGGCTCATTGTAACGGCTGGAATGGATTTGATGGAATGGAGTCAAACGTGATTTCCATTATGTTTGATGTGTTTGATATCGTTCCATGTATTCTATTCCAGCCGTTACAATGAGCCCGTCCCCCTATAGCGCCTCCCACCAGCCTCCTCTGCTCTGCATATAGCGCCACCGTGAGGCCTATTGTAAAGCTCTGCTGTGAAGCCTACTGTGGTGTTAGTTACCAAGCCTGTACACTGAGCTGCTCAGGTGAGACCTACTTAGAGTTCATTTCCAAGCCTCTCCATGGAGCTCCACTGTGAGGCCTACTATACAGTGAGTAGCCAAGCCTCTCCATGGAGCTCCACCATGAGGCCTACTATACAGTGAGTAGCCAAGCCTCTCCATGGAGCTCCACTGTGAGGCCTTACTATACAGTGAGTAGTCAAGCCTCTCCATGGAGCTCCACCGTGAGGCCTACTATACAGTGAGTAGTCAAGCCTCTCCATGGAGCTCCACCGTGAGGCCTACTATACAGTGAGTAGCCAAGCCTCTCCATGGAGCTCCACCGTAAGGCCTTACTATACAGTGAGTAGTCAAGCCTCTCCATGGAGCTCCACCGTGAGGCCTACTATACAGTGAGTAGTCAAGCCTCTCCATGGAGCTCCACCGTGAGGCCTACTATACAGTGAGTAGTCAAGCCTCTCCATGGAGCTCCACCGTGAGGCCTACTATACAGTGAGTAGTCAAGCCTCTCCATGGAGCTCCACCGTTAGGCCTACTATACAGTGAGTAGTCAAGCCTCTCCGTGGAGCTCCACCGTGAGGTCTCTGGTAGTTAGTTTTAAAGCCTCAGTGCAGAGCTCCACCGTGAGGCCTAGTGTAGAGTGAGTAGCCAAGCCTCTCCATGGAGCTCCACCGTGAGGCCTACTATACAGTGAGTAGTCAAGCCTCTCCATGGAGCTCCACCGTGAGGCCTACTATACAGTGAGTAGTCAAGCCTCTCCATGGAGCTCCACCGTGAGGCCTACTATACAGTGAGTAGTCAAGCCTCTCCATGGAGCTCCACCGTGAGGCCTACATTACAGTGAGTAGTCAAACCTCTCTGTGGAGCTCCACCATGAGGTCTATGGTAGTTAGTTTTAAAGCCTCTGTGTAGAGCTCCGCCATGAGGCCTAGTGTAGAGTGAGTAGTCAAGCCTCTCCGTGGAGCTCCGCCATGAGGCCTAGTGTACAGTGAGTAGCCAAGCCTCTCCATGGAGCTCCGCCATGAGGCCTACTGTAGAGTGAGTAGTCAAGCCTCTCCGTGGAGCTCCGCCGTGAGGCCTACTGTAGAGTGAGTAGCCAAGCCTCTCCATGGAGCTCCGCCATGAGGCCTACTGTAGAGTGAGTAGCCAAGCCTCTCCGTGGAGCTCCGCCATGAGGCCTAGCGTACAGTGAGTAGCCAAGCCTCTCCGTGGAGCTCCACCGTGAGGCCTACTATAGAGTGAGTAGCCAAGCCTCTCCGTGGAGCTCCGCCGTGAGGCCTACTGTAGAGTGAGTAGCCAAGCCTCTCCGTGGCCCTTCGCCTTGGTTTGGCTCGCTGCACGGTGCTAACCGTTCCACTCCCCTGTAGATAGCTTAAAAACATGGAGAAAACATAGATAGTTGGCCCGGCTTCGCTACGACACAGCGTGAGAATGATGTAAACATTTCTGTAAATGACTCTGTGAGAGAGCTCAATCTGGTAAGAATTAGGACAGAGTTGACATGGACTTTATTAAAGTGTGACACATGTTCTGCTGTGTAAGCGTGGCTGGCAAGGGCGGATCACAGAAAAGGGTTTATAAGCTTGTAAATGTAGGAGTGATATAGTGGCCACGCGATTGATGGAGTTTGGGTGGGGGACAGCAAGGTTTTAGGAGGGAGGGAGGGAGGGAGGGAGGGAGGGAGGGAGGGAGGGAGGGAGGGAGGGGAATGAGAACGAGGAGGAGAAGTTGTGGGAAGATTAGGGGAGTCAGGTTTGCAGCTGTTAGTGGTTGGTTGACAAGTGATGCTGCCAACTTGGCTGTTGTTGGAGTACGGGTGGGGCGGGCAGGGTTTTAGAAGAGGAGGGAGACGAAGAGGGAGAAGGGGAGGGAGAAGAGGAGGGGGAGAAGAGGAGGGGTAAGGGGAGGGAGAAGAGGAGGGAGAAGAGGAGGGAGAAGGGGAGGGAGAAGAGGAGGGAGAAGAGGGAGAAGGGGAGGGAGAAGAGGAGGGAGAAGAGGAGGGAGAAGAGGAGGAAGAAGGGGAGGGAGAAGAGGAGGGAGAAGAGGAGGGAGAGAGAGAGAGGTTGTTAGTGGCTGGTTGACAGGTGACAGCACTAACTTGGTGACAGCACTCACAACGTAATAAGAAAGACGTGCTAAACTCTTAACTAAGTTCTGTAAATACGTGTTTGGCCGCTGTAGCAGGAGTAATGTGATGTTATCGAAAAGAGGTCCAGCACTCGCAAATAAAGTACAACTTGACTTTATGATCATCAGTCATAATGGACGTGTTTTCAGACATCAAGCATTTGTGATTACTGGTCATCTTTTTCATGCCATGTATTTAACAAGTCCTGCGTCCCAATTGACACCCTATATAGTGCAGTAATTTTGATCGGAGCCGTACAGGGGCCTTGGTCAAATGTAGGGCACTATCTTTACGGAATAGGGTTCCGTTTGGAACGCAGTATAGAGGTCATGTGTTCCTGTGTTCCCCAGGTGTGCCGGTCTCAGTCAGGTAAACGCCCTGCTCAGAGAACAGCTGGAACAGGCTAGCTCAGCCAATCAGAGCCTGACGGAGAGCCTGCGCAGAGCCAGTGAAGACTTGGAGCAGAAGGATGCTCGGTTACGCAAAGAACAGGAGGTAAGAAGGGAGAACCCTGTGTCCGATTCACACTAGAGGACCCTGTGTCCGATTCACACTAGAGGACCCTGTGTCCGATTCACACTAGAGGACCCTGTGTCCGATTCACACTAGAGGACCCTGTGTCCGATTCACACTAGAGGACCCTGTGTCCGATTCACACTAGAGGACCCTGTGTCCGATTCACACTAGAGGACCCTGTGTCCGATTCACACTAGAGGACCCTGTGTCCGATTCACACTAGAGGACCCTGTGTCCGATTCACACTAGAGGACCCTGTGTCCGAATCACACTAGAGGACCCTGTGTCCGATTCACACTAGAGGACCCTGTGTCCGATTCACACTAGAGGACCCTGTGTCCGAATCACACTAGAGAACCCTGTGTCCGATTCACACTAGAGGACCCTGTGTCCGATTCACACTAGAGGACCCTGTGTCCGATTCACACTAGAGGACCCTGTGTCCGAATCACACTAGAGGACCCTGTGTCCGATTCACACTAGAGGACCCTGTGTCCGATTCACACTAGAGGACCCTGTGTCCGATTCACACTAGAGGACCCTGTGTCCGATTCACACTAGAGGACCCTATCAGCCAGGGGCGCAACTTGCATTTTCGTCCCCCCTCCATCCCAGTTTTATCATTGATTTGTGATACAAAATGAGGCTGTTTGGAGTGTTTATACGACTGGATAATCAAAAAAAAAATGTAAACTTGAAAATATATAAAACCAAAGCGAATCAGGCAGAATAGTGGAGATGAGCTGTCAGAAGTGACAACTACATGCGTTGGGTTGACTGGGGAAAACAGGAAGAAAGAGAGAAGGACAGAAAACATATTCAGGTTGTTATCCCTCTCTGTAGTCTCTAGTCTCTGTAGACTCTGTAGTCTCAGTAGACTCTAGTGTCTGTAGTCTCTGTAGTCTCAGTAGACTCTAGTGTCTGTAGTCTCTGTAGTCTCTGTAGACTCTAGTCTCTCTAGACTCTGTAGTCTCTGTAGACTCTAGTCTCTGTAGACTCTGTAGTCTCAGTAGACTCTAGTGTCTGTAGTCTCTGTAGTCTCAGTAGACTCTAGTGTCTGTAGTCTCTGTAGTCTCTGTAGACTCTAGTCTCTCTAGACTCTGTAGTCTCTGTAGACTCTAGTCTCTGTAGACTCTGTAGTCTCAGTAGACTCTAGTGTCTGTAGTCTCTGTAGACTCTGTAGTCTCTCTAGTCTTTGTAGTCTCTGTAGTCTCTGTAGTCTCTGTAGTCTCTCTAGTCTTTGTAGTCTCTGTAGTCTCTGTAGTATCTAGTCTCTGTAGTCTCTGTAGACTCTGTAGTCTCTCTAGTCTTTGTAGTCTATGTAGTCTGTAGACTGTAGTCTCTGTAGTCTTTGTAGTCTCTAGTCTCTGTAGTCTTTGTGGTCTCTGTAGTCTCTGTAGTCTCTGTAGACTCTGTCATCTCTGTAGTCTCTCTAGTCTCTGTAGTCTCTATAGACTTTAGTCTTTGTAGACTCTGTAGTCTCTGTAGACTCTAGTCTCTGTAGTCTTTGTAGTCTCTAGTCTCTGTAGTGTTTGTAGACTCTGTAGACTCTATAGACTTTAGTCTCTGTAGACTCTAGTCTCTGTAATCTATGTAGTGTCTGTAGTCTCTGTAGACTCTATAGACTTTAGTCTGTAGACTCTAGTCTCTGTAGTCTCTATAGACTTTAGTCTCTGTAGACTCTGTAGTCTCTGTAAACTCTAGTCTCTGTAGACTCTAGTCTCTGTAGACTCTGTAGACTCTAGTCTCTGTAGTCTCTGTAGTCTCTGTTGTCTCTGTAGACTCTCTAGACTCTAGTCTCTGTAGTCTCTGTGGACTCTGTAAACTCTAGTCTCTGTAGACTCTAGTCTATGTAGACTCTGTAGTCTCTGTAAACTCTAGTCTCTGTAGACTCTAGACTCTCTAGTCTCTGTAGACTCTATAGACTTTAGTCTCTGTAGACTCTGTAGACTTTAGTCTCTGTTGTCTCTGTAGACTCTGTAGACTCTAGTCTCTGTAGTCTCTGTTGTCTCTGTAGACTCTGTAGACTCTGTAGACTCTATAGACTCTATAGACTTTAGTCTCTGTAGACTCTATAGACTTTAGTCTCTGTAGACTCTATAGACTTTAGTCTCTGTAGACTCTGTAGACTCTGTAGACTTTAGTCTCTGTTGTCTCTGTAGACTCTGTAGACTCTAGTCTCTGTAGTCTCTGTTGTCTCTGTAGACTCTGTAGACTCTGTAGACTCTAGTATCTGTAGACTCTATAGACTTTAGTCTCTGTAGACTCTGTAGACTCTGTAGACTTTAGTCTCTGTTGTCTCTGTAGACTCTGTAGACTCTGTAGACTCTAGTCTCTGTTGTCTCTGTAGTCTCTGTTGTCTCTGTAGTCTCTGTTGTCTCTGTTGTCTCTGTAGACTCCGTAGACTCTAGTCTCTGTCATCTCTGTAGTCTCTGTAGTCTCTGTTGTCTCTGTTGTCTCTCTAGTCTCTGTTGTCTCTGTAGACTCTGTAGACTCTAGTCTCTGTCATCTCTGTAGACTCTGTAGACTCTAGTCTCTGTCATCTCTGTAGACTCTGTAGACTCTAGTCTCTGTAGTCTCTGTAGACTCCGTAGACTCTAGTCTCTGTAGACTCTATAGACATTAGTCTCTGTAGACTCTGTAGACTCTGTAGACTTTAGTCTCTGTTGTCTCTGTAGACTCTGTAGACTCTGTAGACTCTAGTCTCTGTTGTCTCTGTAGTCTCTGTTGTCTCTCTAGTCTCTGTTGTCTCTGTAGACTCTGTAGACTCTAGTCTCTGTCATCTCTGTAGACTCTGTAGACTCTAGTCTCTGTCATCTCTGTAGTCTCTGTAGTCTCTGTTGTCTCTCTAGTCTCTGTTGTCTCTATAGGCTCTATAGACTTTAGTCTCTGTAGACTCTGTAGACTCTGTAGACTTTAGTCTCTGTTGTCTCTGTAGACTCTGTAGACTCTGTAGACTCTAGTCTCTGTAGTCTCTGTAGTCTCTGTAGTCTCTGTAGTCTCTGTAGTCTCTAGTCTCTGTAGTCTCTGTAGTCTCTGTAGTCTCTGTAGTCTCTGTAGTCTCTGTAGTCTCTGTAGTCTCTGTAGTCTCTAGTCTCTGTAGTCTCTGTAGTCTCTGTAGACTCTAGTCTCTGTTGTCTCTGTAGACTCTGTAGACTCTAGTCTCTGTAGTCTCTGTAGACTCTAGTCTCTGTTGTCTCTGTAGACTCTGTAGTCTCTGTAGACTCTAGTCTCTGTTGTCTCTGTAGACTCTGTAGACTCTAGTCTCTGTAGTCTCTGTAGACTCTGTAGACTCTAGTCTCTGTAGTCTCTGTAGACTCTGTAGACTCTAGTCTCTGTAGTCTCTGTAGACTCTAGTCTCTGTAGTCTCTGTAGTCTCTGTAGACTCTAGTCTCTCTAGTCTCTGTAGACTCTAGTCTCTGTAGTCTCTGTAGACTCTAGTCTCTCTAGTCTCTGTAGACTCTAGTCTCTGTTGTCTCTGTTGTCTCTGTAGTCTCTCTAGTCTCTCTAGTCTCTGTAGACTCTAGTCTCTGTAGTCTCTGTAGACTCTAGTCTCTCTAGTCTCTGTAGACTCTAGTCTCTGTAGTCTCTGTAGACTCTAGTCTCTCTAGTCTCTGTAGTCTCTGTCATCTCTGTAGTCTCTGTAGACTCTATAGACTTTAGTCTCTGTAGACTCTGTAGACTCTAGTCTCTGTCATCTCTCTAGTCTCTGTAGACTCTGTAGTCTCTGTAGACTCTGTAGACTCTAGTCTCTGTCATCTCTCTAGTCTCTCTAGTCTCTGTAGTCTCTGTAGACTCTGTAGACTCTGTAGACTCTGTAGACTCTAGTCTCTGTCATCTCTCTAGTCTCTGTAGACTCTCACATTGAGCAACTTTCTTTCCCATGTGGTGGGAATTCCATTCAGAACCCTGTTTCGTCAATTAATCCTCATTCTTCGTTCCTTTTCTTTGTTATGATTTTCAAGCTGTTGTTTCCTGTGAAAACATTCCAAAGGCTGAACAATAAGAAAGACATTCTGGCTCTAGGAACTCCCGCTGAAAACAGTCTGTTCAATGTCAAACCGGGGGTTGTACGTGTCTTGTTTCACTGCATGTACAAGTGGGTAACCTGTAGAAGTGTGAGATATGAAATGGAAATGTTTTGTTACATATCCCAACATCCCCTGAGACACTTTTGGAGAGTGGGGTCACGGCCAGGGTTCAGACATTATTGACAGCGACCGGGTTAGGTGCCTTGCTAAAGGGCACAGCAGGAGATTTTTCACCTAGTCGGCTCGGGGATTCAAACCAGCGACAATTTTTCGGTTACTGTCCCAACGCTCCTAACCGCTAGGCTATCTGATACAGGGGAAGAGTATACCCAGCAAACCAAAATTGGTTCTGTGAATGTTCCCAGAACATTCGTTAGGTCGCGGCAAATGTTCTCATAACACAAAAAAAAGTGTTACAAGAACGTTTCCAGAACATGTTTCGTCTGTTCTTTAAAGGTTCACAGAAAGTTGTTCTTTAAAAGGTTCACATAATGTTTCTGTAGGTTGTGAGGAAATGTGTGGGGATATGACAAGGGAGAGGTTTCCAAAACACTAAACCTGTCCAGTTGTGCTGACAGTCAGATAATGTTCGTATCAGGTTTTTTTTAAAACCCGAAGAAGCCTTTGATGTTGCAATAAGAACAGCCTAAGACAGAACAGCCTAAGACAGAACAGCCTAAGACAGAACAACCTAAGACAGAACAACCTAAGACAGAACAGCCTAAGACAGAACAGCCTAAGACAGAACAGCCCAAGACAGAACAGCCTAAGACAGAACAGCCCAAGACAGAACAGCCTAAGACAGAACAGCCTAAGACAGAACAGCCTAAGACAGAACAACCTAAGACAGAACAGCCTAAGACAGAACAGCCTAAGACAGAACAACCTAAGACAGAACAGCCTAAGACAGAACAACCTAAGACAGAACAACCTAAGACAGAACAGCCCAAGACAGAACAGCCCAAGACAGAACAGCCTAAGACAGAACAGCCTAAGACAGAACAGCCTAAGACAGAACGGCCCAAGACAGAACGGCCCAAGACAGAACGGCCCAAGACAGAACGGCCTAAGACAGAACGGCCTAAGACAGAACGGCCTAAGACAGAACGGCCTAAGACAGAACGGCCTAAGACAGAACGGCCTAAGACAGAACTAAGACAGAACGGCCTAAGACAGAACAGCCTAAGACAGAACAGCCTAAGACAGAACATCCTTTCTAAGTTCTTTAAAGGTTCCCAGAATATTTAATTAGGGTGTGGGTACATTACAAGGTTCCCAAAACACACAATCCTCAGTTGTGGTGACATTCATACAATGTTTAAAAGTGAGGTTGCGCAGCACATTCCTATAATGTTGTAAGAATGTTGGCATAACACTTGGTCTAAGTTATTTAAAGGTTCCCAGAACGTTTCATGAAGTTATGGAAGTTGTCTGGGATGTTGCAAGAGTATTCTTGAAATATTCACTGAATTTGCACAGAACATTCCCACAATGTTCCACAATTTCCAAATTACTCGATTTTTATGATGTTCATAGTTCATTTTAAATGTAACATAATATTCTATTAATGTTGTCTTGGAGGGCTTCAGAA
Organism: Salvelinus namaycush; assembly: GCF_016432855.1. NCBI lineage: Eukaryota > Metazoa > Chordata > Actinopteri > Salmoniformes > Salmonidae > Salvelinus > Salvelinus namaycush. Next base: position 31,904 of record NW_024061258.1, read on the forward strand.
CTTTTCAATATCATTTGGAAAATGTTATATTTAAGTTTGACCAAATATTACCACAACATTCTCAGCGTACAAATGTGTATCTCCTGTAAAGCAGAATGGAAAACAAACCCATTGTGTTTCTCTTCAGATTTAATGACAATTCATATTTCAGGACTGTAGGATCACTACAAGGGAACATAGATAAAGATCATTTTTTACATTTCATTCATAGGACATTTGAATAGCATTTAATCATACTGACACAACCATATTTTTTTTTTACACTTCACATGTTGACAATCTGCATATTATTTAACTCATAGGATGTTTGGAACAGTATTTAATCATACATACAACAATATTTTACACTTCTTATGTTGACAAACGGCACATGCTGGTTTGGAAACTGCAATGTCTGGTTTATCAGTCTAATAGGGCCAATCATGGCACTGAACACAAGTTAATGAAGATGTTCCTTCATATGCTGTGTACACCCCTCATAGCCTGGTTCCTCTCTAGGTTTCTTTCATAGGTTCTGGCCTTTCAAGGGAGTTTTTCCTAGCCACCGTGCTTCTACACCTGCATTGCTTGCTGTTTGGGGTTTTAGGCTGGGTTTCTGTACAGCACTTTGTGACATCGGCTGATGTAAGAAGGGCTTTATAAATACATTTGATTTGATATTTTAGAATTGTCTTTCTTCATCACGTGTTGAAAGTCTTATGAAATGTGATTTTAGTTGGATAGAGACTTTACATAACTTGTGTTGTTGTGTGTTCATATGCTTCTTAAATACAGACTCAGAACATTCAAAATAAATAAAGAAAACAATTGGACTTTTTCTCAATTTCAATCAAAACACATAAGAATGAAGCAAAACCCGTTCTGAAACACTGTAATACATAGTAAACTCAGCAAAAAAAGAAACGTCCTCTCACTGTCAACTGCGTTTATTTTCAGCAAACTTAACATGTGTAAATATTTGTATGAACATAAGATTCAACAACTGAGACATAAAGTGAACAAGTTCCACAGACATTTGACTAACAGAAATTGAATAATGTGTCCCTGAACAAAGGGGGGGGGGGATCAAAATCAAAAGTAACAGTTAGTATCTGGTGTGGCCACCAGCTGCATTATCTCCTCCTCTTCGGGACTGCACCAGATTTGCCAGTTCTTACTGTGAGATGTTACCGCACTCTTCCACCAAGGCACCTGCAAGTTCCAGGACATTTCTGGGGGGAATGGCCCTCACCCTCCGATCCAACAGGTCCCAGATGTGCTCAATGGGATTGAGATCCGGGCTCTTCGCTGGCCATCCAGAACACTGACATTCCTGTCTTGCAAGAAATCACGCACAGAACGAGCAGTATGGCTGATGGCATTGTCATGCTGGAGGGTCATGTCAGGATGAGCCTGCAGGAAGGGTACCACATGAGGGAGGAGGATGTCTTCCCTGTAACGCACAGCGTTGAGATTGCCTGCAATGACAAGTTCAGTCCGATGATGCTGTGACACACCGCCCCAGACCACGACGGACCCTCCACCTCCAAATCGATCCTGCTCCAGAGTACAGGCCTCGGTGTAACGCTCATTCTTCTCGACGATAAACGTGAATCCGACCATCACCCCTGGTGAGACAAAACCGCGACTCATCAGTGAAGAGCACTTTCTGCCAGTCCTGTCTGGTCCAGCGACGGTGGGTTTGTGCCCATAAGTGACGTTGTTGCCGGTGATGTCTGGTGAGGACCTGCCTTACAACAAGCCTACAAGCCCTCAGTCCAGCTTCTCTCAGCCTATTGCGGACAGTCTGAGCACTTATGGAGGGATTATGCATTCCTGGTGTAACTCAGGCAGTTGTTGTTTCCATCCTGTACCTGTCCTGCAGGTGTGAAGTTCGGATGTACCGATCCTGTGCAGGTGTTGTTACACGTGGTCTGCCACTGCGAGGATGATCAGCTGTCCGTCTTGTCTCTCTGTAGCGCTGTCTTAGGCGTCTCACAGTACGGAGATTGCAATTTATTGCCCTGACCACATCTGCAGTCCTCATGCCTCCTTGCAGCATGCCTAAGGCACGTTCACGCAGATGAGCAGGGACCCTGCGCATCTTTCTTTTGGTGTTTTTCAGAGTCAGTAGAAAGGCCTCTTTAGTGTCCGAAGTTTTCATAACTGTGACCTTAATTGCCTACCGTCTGTAAACTGTTAGTGTCTTAACGACCGTTCCACAGGTGCATGTTCCTTAATTGTTTATGGTTCATTGAACAAGCATAGGAAACAGTGTTTAATTATGGCTGCAATCCCGGTAACGGGATCGATATGACAACAGCCAGTCGAAGTGCAGGGCGCCAAATTCAAACAACAGAAATCTCATAATTAAAATTCCTCAAACATACATGTGTCTTATACCATTTTAAAGGTAATCTTGTTGTTAATCCCACCAAAGTGTCCGATTTCAAATAGGCTTTTCAGCGAAAGCACTACAGACGATTATGTCAAATTCAGCCATTATTCCAGCCAAAGAGAGGAGTCACAAATAGAGATGAAATAGAGATCAAATTCATCACTAACCTTTGATGATCTTCATCAGATGACACTCATAGGACTTCATGTTACACAATACATATATGTCTTGTTCGATTAAGTTCATATTTATATCCAAAAACCTTGGTTTACATTGGCGCCATGTTCAGAAATGCCTCCAAAATATCCGGAGAAATTGCAGAGAGCCACGTCAAATAACAGAAATAATCATCATAAACTTTGATAAAAGATACATGTTTTACACAGAATTAAAGATACACTTGTTCTTAATGTAACCGCTGTGTCAGATTTCAAAAAGCTTTACGGCAAAACACAATATTCAATCATCTGAAAACAGCGTTCAGCCACAAAAGCAAGCCATACAGTTACCCGCCCAAATTGTGCAGTCAACAAAACTCATAAAAAGCATTATAAATCTTCACTTACCTTTGCTGATCTTCGTCGGAATGCACTCCCAGGACTCCCACTTCCACAAGAAATGTTCATTTATTTCGGTAATGTCCATCATTTATGTCCAAATAGCTATTTTCGTCGTGTTTGGTATACAAATCCAACGTCAGGGAAGCGCGTTCACTAAAACCTGGCGAAATGTCAAAAAGTTCCGTAACAGTCCGTAGAAACATGTCAAACGATGTATTGAATCAATCTTTAGAATGTTGTTAACATAAATCTTGAATAACGTTCCAACCGGAGAATTACATTGACTTCAGATGAGCGATGGAACAGAGGTCCTCCTCATGTGAACGCGCATGGTCAAAGCATGGTCAGGTCATGGCCGACTTGACTAATTCCTCTCTCATTCGCCCCCCCCTTCACAGTAGAGGCATCAGACAAAGTTCTTCAGACTGTTGACATCTAGTGGAAGCCGTAGGCAGTGAATACTCATTCATCTCTCGCTGGGATTTCAATGGGATCTTGGTTGAAACTCGACCAGCCTCAGAATTTCCACTTCCTGTTTGGATTTTTTCTCAGGTTTTTGCCTGCCATATGAGTTCTGTTATACTCAAAGACATAATTCAAACAGTTTTAGAAACGTCAGAGTGTTTTCTATCCAATACTAATAATAATATGCATATATTAGCAACTATGACTGAGGAGCAGCCCGTTTACTCTGGGCACCTCTGTGCACCTTTCATCCAAGCTACTCAATACTGCCCCCTGCAGCCATAAGAAGTTCAACCCTTTACAATGAAGATCAGTGAAGTTATTTGGATTTTTACAAATTATCTTTGAAAGACAGGGTACTAAAAAAAGGGACCTTTCTATTTTTGCTGGGTTTACATTTACCAAAACAATTCAGGTTCAACGCAATAATCATTTATTGATTTAAAGTCCAATACAGCCATTTTTATCTCAAAATCAAATTATTTCTGGGTGGCAATTAAGTACCTTCAAATGGTCAACAATAAAAAAAGCACAACAGCAAAGAGCAAAATCTTAAAACACGGTGGTACAAGTACACGAAGAGGAACTTTTGAATAACTCAGAAATATTGTTCTGTGTCCTGATTGACCGTCTGAAAAAAACAATAACACAAGGCCTCAGCTGTCCTCTTGTGGTGCGGAGGGTTACTGATCTGGATGCAGAGACAAAGATTTTATGTTCAATCCCACGTACAGTACTCTATAACCATGTTTTTAAAAGTTTTTTTACGGTGAAATTGAGAGGTGTTCTTTATTTAATCCAGATTTATAAATCGAGTCAGAAATGCAGAATTTAGAGAAGAAAACATTCTGTAAAAACGGACTGTTGAACTTAATTTAAAAGAAAACACCCATTATAATTCCTACTTTGAGACACTTGACGTGATGCCCTCTGTTGTATTTTCCATCATCTGAAAAACAGAAGTGATCCTAGATCAGCACTTATCTTGGACCCAGAAGTACACACAGCATATAAAGAGGATGGGTGAAGGGATGGTGAATGACCCAGTTACCAGTATTTCTCTGGGTTAGTTATGTCTGAGAAGGTTAAAAAGGAAGCATGGAATTCCTGATTGACCGTACTGCCGTGGCGACCGTACTGCCACGGCGACCGTACTGCCACGGCGACCGTACTGCCATGGCTATAAGAGATCTTCCCTGGTGTTGCAGAGGATGAGACACCTGGTTTTGGATACCAGATAATGCAGCTTCCAAACTCCACAGATTGTGCAGATTGTCAACGTTTAAAGTGTATAGTTGTGTTTGTCTGAATAAATGCTGTTCAAATGTTCTATGAATTAAATGATGATTCATTTAATTTGTAAAGCGCTTTTCTCTCACCCAAGGCACTGAAGAATATTTAAAAAAAATGTAATACAAATAATAATAATAATAAAAAATGCAAAACACAGAACACAAACAACAATCAAAGCTACATTCTGGTGTCATCAGATCTGGAGGACGGGAGAACAGAATTAACAAAAGGTCATTTTTAAAGCTTTTCTGAACAGATCAGTCTTTAGCTGTGTTTTAAAGGAGGACAGAGACTCTGCAGCTCTCATAGTGTCTGGAAGTGTCAGGTTGGAGATGGATTCAGGAAGCTGGCCTGTATTTCTAGTTGTCAGACTCCTAAATTGACAGGAGCGTGTCTTGGGCCGAGTGGCTAGAGTAAAGGGGGATGAGTTTAAGGTCGGACAACCCCTGACACATTTGGCGAGATCCATGCCTGTGGTACAGACCAGGTCCATTGTTTGGATATTTTTTTGGGGGTGGGTGGCAAAGTCCACGTTCTGTTTGGAGTACAAAGTTGTCCAGGACATCAGCCAGGCCGGTAGAGAGACTGCAGTCAGGGGAGTTGACATGTTGAAATCACCAAACACTAGCATAGCGAGGCTGAAGGTGCTCAGGACGGGTTTAGTAAACTCGGATAGTTTAACAAGAATGTCAGAGAGTTGAGTGTTTAGGAGGCCGATAAATCAGCACAGCCAGTGATTTTGAAAGTCCGGATGTGTGAGGAGGGTCAGATGGAGTACATTGGTTGACGGTCCAGGTAGGTGTAACTAGATGGAGTACATTGGTTGACGGTCCAGGTAGGTGTAACTAGATGGAGTACATTGGTTGACTGTCCAGGTAGGTCTAGCCAGATAGAGTACATTGGTTGACGGTCCAGGTAGGTGTAACTAGATGGAGTACATTGGTTGACGGTCCAGGTAGGTGTAGCTAGATGGAGTACATTGGTTGACTGTCCAGGTAGGTGTAGCTAGATGGAGTACATTGGTTGACTGTCCAGGTAGGTGTAGCTAGATGGAGTACATTGGTTGACTGTCCAGGTAGGTGTAGCTAGATGGAGTACATTGGTTGACTGTCCAGGTAGGTCTAGCCAGATAGAGTACATTGGTTGACGGTCCAGGTAGGTGTAACTAGATGGAGTACATTGGTTGACGGTCCAGGTAGGTCTAGCCAGATAGAGTACATTGGTTGACTGTCCAGGTAGGTGTAACTAGATGGAGTACATTGGTTGACGGTCCAGGTAGGTGTAACTAGATGGAGTACATTGGTTGACTGTCCAGGTAGGTGTAGCTAGATGGAGTACATTGGTTGACTGTCCAGGTAGGTGTAGCTAGATGGAGTACATTGGTTGACTGTCCAGGTAGGTCTAGCCAGATGGAGTACATTGGTTGACTGTCCAGGTAGGTGTAACTAGATAGAGTACATTGGTTGACTGTCCAGGTAGGTCTAGCCAGATGGAGTACATTGGTTGACTGTCCAGGTAGGTGTAACTAGATAGAGTACATTGGTTGACTGTCCAGGTAGGTGTAACTAGATGGAGTACATTGGTTGACGGTCCAGGTAGGTGTAGCTAGATGGAGTACATTGGTTGACTGTCCAGGTAGGTGTAGCTAGATGGAGTACATTGGTTGACTGTCCAGGTAGGTGTAACTAGATAGAGTACATTGGTTGACTGTCCAGGTAGGTCTAGCCAGATGGAGTACATTGGTTGACTGTCCAGGTAGGTGTAGCTAGATGGAGTACATTGGTTGACGGTCCAGGTAGGTGTAGCTAGATGGAGTACATTGGTTGACTGTCCAGGTAGGTCTAGCCAGATGGAGTACATTGGTTGACTGTCCAGGTAGGTGTAACTAGATAGAGTACATTGGTTGACTGTCCAGGTAGGTGTAACTAGATGGAGTACATTGGTTGACTGTCCAGGTAGGTGTAGCTAGATAGAGTGAATTGGTTGACGGTCCAGGTAGGTGTAGCTAGATGGAGTACATTGGTTGACTGTCCAGGTAGGTGTAACTAGATGGAGTACATTGGTTGACTGTCCAGGTAGGTGTAGCTAGATGGAGTACATTGGTTGACGGTCCAGGTAGGTGTAGCTAGATGGAGTACATTGGTTGACTGTCCAGGTAGGTCTAGCCAGATGGAGTACATTGGTTGACTGTCCAGGTAGGTGTAACTAGATAGAGTACATTGGTTGACTGTCCAGGTAGGTGTAACTAGATGGAGTACATTGGTTGACTGTCCAGGTAGGTGTAGCTAGATAGAGTGAATTGGTTGACGGTCCAGGTAGGTGTAGCTAGATGGAGTACATTGGTTGACTGTCCAGGTAGGTGTAACTAGATGGAGTACATTGGTTGACTGTCCAGGTAGGTGTAGCTAGATAGAGTGAATTGGTTGACGGTCCAGGTAGGTGTAACTAGATGGAGTACATTGGTTGACGGTCCAGGTAGGTGTAACTAGATGGAGTGAATTGGTTGACTGTCCAGGTAGGTGTAGCTAGATGGAGTACATTGGTTGACGGTCCAGGTAGGTGTAGCTAGATGGAGTACATTGGTTGACGGTCCAGGTAGGTGTAGCTAGATGGAGTGAATTGGTTGACTGTCCAGGTAGGTGTAGCTAGATGGAGTACATTGGTTGACTGTCCAGGTAGGTGTAGCTAGATGGAGTACATTGGTTGACTGTCCAGGTAGGTGTAACTAGATGGAGTGAATTGGTTGACTGTCCAGGTAGGTCTAGCCAGATAGAGTACATTGGTTGACTGTCCAGGTAGGTGTAGCTAGATGGAGTGAATTGGTTGACTGTCCAGGTAGGTCTAGCCAGATAGAGTACATTGGTTGACTGTCCAGGTAGGTGTAGCTAGATGGAGTACATTGGTTGACGGTCCAGGTAGGTCTAGCCAGATAGAGTACATTGGTTGACTGTCCAGGTAGGTGTAACTAGATGGAGTACATTGGTTGACTGTCCAGGTAGGTCTAGCCAGATGGAGTACATTGGTTAGGAGAAATGTACTCGTTGGGCTGATGCCAAGTGTCATTGAGGCAGAGAAAGTCTAGACCTCAATCAGTGAGGATGTTGTTCAGTGGTAATAGTCCTACGATACAGTCCTCAAATGCAGATTTCCAATACTATGCTTTAAGCAGCTACAAATGTAGATGCTGAAAATGTGGTGGTGATGACTGGACAGCTTTTTACTCTATAAGAACGTTTGCCGCAACCGAAACGAATGTTCTGGGAACTTTAACAGGACCAATGTTGGTTTGCTGGGAAAAACATTACTGGTACGTTGTGTTGTTATATTCTCTGGGAACCTAATGAGAACGTTTGGGGAACGTTCTGTGGTGACTGTTACAGATGTTGTGCACAGATATTTTAGTGATCGTTAAGAAAAACATTCCAAGGATATTTCATTTAACACATAAAAATAATTTCGGGGGGGGGTGTATTTATCCTAGTGTTAGATAAAACCCTAGAACTAAATGGGAATCTGAGCTAATGTCCTGGGAATGTTCCCGGTTTGCTGGGTAGTTTGCGTGTTACTGTATGTTACTGTGTGTGTGTGTGTGTGTGTGTGTGTGTGTGTGTGTGTGTGTGTGTGTGTGTGTGTGTGTGTGTGTGTGTGTGTGTGTGTGTGTGTGTGTGAGCCTGTGTGTGTGTGTGAGCCTGTGTGTGAGCCTGTGTGTGTGTGTGTGTGTGTGTGTGTGTGTGTGTGTGTGTGTGTGTGTGTGTGTGTGTGTGTGTGTGTGTGTGTGTGTGTGTGTGTGTGAGAGAGCGAGCGAGAGAAACATGGCTGAAAAATCACCATTGGAGTGACATCATAAGAGTCTATAGCTATAGTAGTCTCAAGGTTAGACAGCTCCCATCTCCCTCCCATGACCTGTCTCCCTCCCATGACCTGTCTCCCTCCTATGACCTGTCTCCCACCCATGACCTGTCTCCCTCCCATGACCTCTCCTTCCTGTCTCCCTCCTATCTCCCTCCCATGACCTGTCTCTCTCCCATGACCTGTCTCCCTCCTGTCTCCCTCCCATGACCTGTCTCCCTCCCATGACCTGTCTCCCTCCTGTCTCCCTCATATCTCCCTCCCATGACCTGTCTCCCTCCCATGACCTGTCTCCCTCCTGTCTCTCCCATGACCTGTCTCCCTCCCATGACCTGTCTCCCTCCTGTCTCCCTCCTGTCTCCCTCCCATGACCTGTCTCCCTCCCATGACCTGTCTCCCTCCCATGACCTGTCTCCCTCCTGTCTCCCTCCCATGACCTGTCTCCCACCCATGACCTGTCTCCCTCCCATGACCTGTCTCCCTCCCATGACCTGTCTCCCTCCTGTCTCCCTCCCATGACCTGTCTCCCTCCCATGACCTGTCTCCTTCCTGTCTCCCTCCTGTCTCCCTCCTATCTCCCTCCCATGACCTGTCTCCCTTCTGTCTCCCTCCTATCTCCCTCCTATCTCCCTCCCATGACCTGTCTCCCTCCTGTCTCCCTTCTGTCTCCCTCCCATGACCTGTCTCCCTCCCATGACCTGTCTCCCTCCCCAGACGTGTGCCTACCGGGTGGGTCGTGAGCAGGCCCGTGTGAGGGCCCTGTGGCGCCAGGCAGCCTCCCTACGGAGCACCTTCACCCAGCTCAGGACCTTCGCTGACAGGTGAGTGTTGCGACCTTGTCAGACCCCATCCAGGAACCTGACAGGAACCCCCTCCAAGCCCCCAGTCCATACCGCCGTCCAGACTCCCAGCAGAACCTGGGGTATCACACAAGTAACCCTCCAGTCCTCCGCTCCTCTCCCCTCCTCCCCCACTCCAGTCCTCCGCTCCTCTCCCCTCCTCCCCCACTCCAGTCCTCCGCTCCTCTCCCCTCCTCCCCCCCTCCAATCCTCCGCTCCTCCACCTTCTGAACCCCATGAACCACTCCATCCATCCCTGCCTAGGATCAAGGGGGGCGGGCAGGGGGGGTCATTCTGCTCCCCCAGCTTGGTGCTTCCTCACTGGGGACGGATGGCTCCGGATACCCCTGGTCTGATGAATGAGGCATCCATCAGGATAAATCCCGAACGCAGCTGAAGTTGAACACGGGGTTTAAAGTCATGTATAAATACCAACAACGGGGAGCGTCGTTGAGTAATTAGCTGTAGCGTACACTACTCTGCTTGTGGACAGAAATACCTCGTGTTTACACCAACAACGGGGAGCATCGTTGAGTAATTAGCTGAAGCGTACACTACTCTGCTTGTGGACAGAAATACCTCGTGTTTACACCAACAACGGGGAGCATCGTTGAGTAATTAGCTGTAGCGTACACTACTCTGCTTGTGGACAGAAATACCTCGTGTTTACACCAACAACGGGGAGCATCGTTGAGTAATTAGCTGTAGCGTACACTACTCTGCTTGTGGACAGAAATACCTCGTGTTTACACCAACAACGGGGAGCATCGTTGAGTAATTAGCTGTAGCGTACACTACTCTGCTTGTGGACAGAAATACCTCGTGTTTACACCAACAACGGGGAGCATCGTTGAGTAATTAGCTGTAGCGTACACTACTCTGCTTGTGGACAGAAATACCTCGTGTTTACACCAACAACGGGGAGCATCGTTGAGTAATTAGCTGTAGCGTACACTACTCTGCTTGTGGACAGAAATACCTCGTGTTTACACCAACAACGGGGAGCATCGTTGAGTAATTAGCTGTAGCGTACACTACTCTGCTTGTGGACAGAAATACCTTGTGTTTACACCAACAACGGGGAGCATCGTTGAGTAATTAGCTGTAGCGTACACTACTCTGCTTGTGGACAGAAATACCTCGTGTTTGAGGCTCGGAGTCAAGCGTGAGACGGTCCCAGTTCAAAGTGAGCTGCAGGCTTTTGGAGCTTAAGTGTTACAGGCAGAATCCATCTTGTCCTCAATAGGATACAACCAACCCTTTTTCCTAATGAAAAACAATGGGTCACAACTTCAAAACTCAAGACTTTGGGTCTGTTTTCTGTTTTCTTGCAAACAATACTTACCAGTTATGTCGTGTTAAGCCTGGATGAATCCCAATGGTTACCATGTCCCTCTGTCTGTAGGAGTCTGTCTGAAACGTTAACCATGTTCCTCTGTCTGACATGTTAACCATGTCCCTCTGTCTGTAGGAGTCTGTCTGACACGTTTACCATGTTCCTCTGTCTGACATGTTAACCATGTTCCTCTGTCTGTAGGAGTCTGTCTGACACGTTAACCATGTTCCTCTGTTTGTAGGAGTCTGTCTGACATACGTGGGGAGTGTGTGACTGCGAGCCGTAGTCTACATGTGGCCTGTATGTCTCTGGAGGCCAGGGTAACACCGCACATCGCCCCTAGTGGGCTGGAGGTGTCAGAGCTGGAAAGGCAGCTGAGGGACAAGCTGAAGGAAGCCATGCAGCTGCAGGGACGCTGGGACGCTGAGAAAGTAGAGCTCAACTCCAGGTCTGTCTGTCTGTCTGTCTTGCCTGACTGCCTGTCTATCTGTCTGTCTTGCCTGCCTGTCTATCTGTCTGTCTTGCCTGCCTGTCTGTCTGTTTGTCTTGCCTGTCTGCCTGCCTGCTTAACAGCCTGTCTGCCTGCCTGCCTAACTGCCTGTCTTGCCTGCCTGCTTGTTTGTCTCTGGGATGAAGAGAAAGTAGAGCTCAACTCTGTCTGTCTTTCAGTCTGTCTTTCAATCTGTATCGGTCGCCGATTTCCCAAAACTGAACACGTCACCCTGAATGTTACAGTAGCTTGCCTTCCTAATGAAAGCAGAAGTGATATAGAGTAAAAGGAAGAATGGGTTTGTTCTACAGGACGTCTATGATGTCACGCCATCCGTACATCCCATGGAGTAAAACCAGATCCTAACTGTCCTGATAACTTGACTTTGTGTCAGTTGGATCAAGTCAGGTATTTTCTGTGGATTGTCACCCCTGGCTGGGTAATACAGTAATGCAGGAAAGACAATCCTCTCGGAAGATCTGAATAACCATGATGCTTTGTGTTTCTAGAGCCAAACAGACCTCCCGATCCTCAATACATGTGCCACAACCATCAGAGTATTCACATTCTCAATGGGCATTTGATCTTAGGAGATACACTATGAAGCTACAGGACAGTAACTCCAAACCTCGAGATTGTTACCTAGCACGGGGAACATGTTACCTAGCATAGGGAATATATTACCTAGCACGGGGAACATGTTACCTAGCATAGGGAATATATTGCCAGGCACGGGGAACATGTTACCTAGCATAGGGAATATATTACCTAGCACAGGGAACATGTTACCTAGCATAGGGAATATATTACCTAGCACGGGGAACATGTTACCTAGCATAGGGAATATATTTCCTAGCACAGGGAACATGTTACCTAGCATAGGGGATATATTACCTAGCACAGGGAACATGTTACCTAGCATAGGGATTATATTACCTAGCACAGGGAACATGTTACCTAGCACAGGGAACATGTTACCTAGCACAGGGAACATGTTACCTAGCACAGGGAACATGTTACCTAGCATAGGGATTATATTACCTAGCACAGGGAACATGTTACCTAGCATAGGGAATATATTACCTAGCACAGGGAACATGTTACCTAGCATAGGGATTATATTACCTAGCACAGGGAACATGTTACCTAGCACAGGGAACATATTACCTAGCACAGGGAACATGTTACCTAGCACAGGGAACATGTTACCTAGCACAGGGAACATGTTACCTAGCACAGGGAACATATTACCTAGAACAGGAAACATGTTACCTAGCACAGGTAACATGTTACCTAGCACAGGGAACATTTTACCTAGCACGGGGAACATGTTACCTTGCACAGGGAACATGTTACCTAGAACAGGGAACATGTTACCTAGCACAGGGAACATGTTACCTAGAACAGGGAACATATTACCTAGCACATGGAACATGTTACCTAGCACAGGGAACATGTTACCTAGCACAGGGAACATGTTACCTAGCACAGGGAACATGTTACCTAGCATAGGGAACATATTACCTAGCACAGGGAACATGAGAAGGTTGAGGGTCTCTCTTCATGAGTACTTCCTCAGATCATGCTGTCAGATGCCTAGGCTATATGATCTGAAAAGTGTGTGTGTGTGTGTGTGTGTGTGTGTGTGTGTGTGTGTGTGAGTGTGTGTGTGTGTGTGTGTGTGTGTGTGTGTGTGTGTGTGTGTGTGTGTGAGTGTGTGTGTGTGTGTGTGTGTGTGTGTGTGTGTGTGTGTGTGTGTGTGTGTGTGTGTGTGTGTGTGTGTGTGTAAAAGGATCCTGGAGCTGGCAGACATGGTGAAGCATCTCAGAGCCCAGAACAGTGAGAAGGATACAGGCCTTGCTGCCATGCAGACCAGTCTGGACAGGATGGTGAGACTCACACACACACACACACAATAACACACACACACACACACACACACACACACACACACACACACACACACACACACACATACACATACAGGATGATGGGACCTCAGGGACCGCTGGGTTGTAGTCTGTTGTCTGGGACCATAACTTCTAATATACTCCATCACTTCCCTGCTGACTGTCATGAGGCAGGAGGCAGTCTGGGGGCAGTCTGGGGCAGACTGGGGCAGTCTGGGGCAGTCTGGGGCTGTCTTTGGCAGTCTGGGGCAGACTGGGGTTGTCTGGGGGCAGACTGGGGCAGTCTGGGGTAGTCTGGGGAAGTCTGGGGTATGTCAGGGGTGAGAGGGGGTGGGGATACCCCCACTCTGTGTGCGCCCGCCAGACCCCATGGTTTCCTGTATGTTTGACCCCTATGGCTTCCTGTATGTTTGACCCCTATGGCTTCCTGTATGTTTGACCCCTATGGTGTCCTGTATGTTTGACCCCTATGGTTTCCTGTATGTTTGACCTTATGGTTACCTGTATGTTTGACCCCTGTGGTTTCCTGTATAGTTGACCCCTATGGTTTCCTGTATATTTGACCCCTATGGTGTCCTGTATATTTGACCCCTATGGTTTCCTGTATGTTTGACCCCTATGGTTTCCTGTATGTTTGACCCCTATGGCTTCCTGTATGTTTGACCCCTATGGTGTCCTGTATGTTTGACCCCTATGGCTTCCTGTATGTTTGACCCCTATGGTTTCCTGTATGTTTGACCCCTATGGTTTCCTGTATGTTTGACCCCTATGGCTTCCTGTATGTTTGACCCCTATGGTTTCCTGTGTGTTTGACCCCTATGGTTTCCTGTATGTTTGACCCCTATGGCTTCCTGTATGTTTGACCCCTATGGTTTCCTGTATGTTTGACCCCTATATTTTCCTGTATGTTTGACCCCTATGGTTTCCTGTATGTTTGACCCCTATATTTTCCTGTATGTTTGACCCCTATGGTTTCCTGTATGTTTGACCCCTATGGTTTCCTGTATGTTTGACCCCTATGGTGTCCTGTATGTTTGACCCCTATGGTTTCCTGTATGTTTGACCCCTATGGTTTCCTGTATGTTTGACCCCTGTGGCTTCCTGTATGTTTGACCCCTATGGTTACCAGTATGTTTGACCCCTATGGCTTCCTGTATGTTTGACCCCTATGGTTTCCTGTATGTTTGACCCCTGTGGCTTCCTGTATGTTTGACCACTGTGTCTTCCTGTATGTTTGACCCCTACGGTTTCCTGTATAGTTGACCCCTATGGTTTCCTGTATATTTGACCCCTATGGTTTCCTGTATGTTTGACCCCTATGGTTTCCTGTATGTTTGACCCCTATGGTTTCCTGTATGTTTGACCCCTATGGTTTCCTGTATGTTTGACCCCTATGGTTTCCTGTATGTTTGACCCCTGTGGCTTCCTGTATGTTTGACCACTGTGGCTTCCTGTATGTTTGACCCCTACGGTTTCCTGTATAGTTGACCCCTATGGTTTCCTGTATATTTGACCCCTATGGTTTCCTGTATGTTTGACCCCTATGGTTTCCTGTATGTTTGACCCCTATGGTTTCCTACATGTTTGACCCCTATGGTTACCTGTATGTTTGACCCCTATGGTTTCCTGTATGTTTGACCCCTATGGTTTCCTGTATGTTTGACCCCTATGGTTTCCTGTATGTTTGACCCCTATATTTTCCTGTATGTTTGACCCCTATGGTTTCCTGTATGTTTGACCCTTGTGGCTTCCTGTATGTTTGACCCCTATGGTTTCCTGTATGTTTGACCCCTATGGTTTCCTGTATGTTTGACCCTTGTGGCTTCCTGTATGTTTTGTCCCCTGTGGTTTCCTGTATGTTTGACCCCTATGGTTACCTGTATGTTTGACCCCTATGGCTTCCTGTATGTTTGACCCCTATATTTTCCTGTATGTTTGACCCCTATGGTTTCCTGTATGTTTGACCCCTATGGTTTCCTGTATGTTTGACCCCTATGGTTTCCTGTATGTTTGACCCCTATGGTTTCCTGTATGTTTGACCCCTATGGTTTCCTGTATGTTTGACCCCTATGGTTACCTGTATGTTTGACCCCTATGGTTTCCTGTATGTTTGACCCCTATGGTTTCCTGTATGTTTGACCCCTGTGGTTACCTGTATGTTTGACCCCTATGGCTTCCTGTATGTTTGACCCTTGTGGCTTCCTGTATGTTTGACCCCTATGGCTTCCTGTATGTTTGACCCCTATGGTTTCCTGTATGTTTGACCCCTATGGTTTCCTGTATGTTTGACCCCTATGGTTTCCTGTATGTTTGACCCCTATGGTTTCCTGTATGTTTGACCCCTATGGTTACCTGTATGTTTGACCCCTATGGTTTCCTGTATGTTTGACCCCTATGGTTTCCTGTATGTTTGACCCCTATATTTTCCTGTATGTTTGACCCCTATGGTTTCCTGTATGTTTGACCCCTATGGTTTCCTGTATGTTTGACCCCTATGGTTTCCTGTATGTTCGACCCCTATATTTTCCTGTATGTTTGACCCCTATGGTTTCCTGTATGTTTGACCCCTATGGTTTCCTGTATGTTTGACCCCTATGGTTACCTGTATGTTTGACCCCTATGGTTTCCTGTATGTTTGACCCCTATGGTTTCCTGTATGTTTGACCCCTATGGTTTCCTGTATGTTTGACCCCTATGGCTTCCTGTATGTTTGACCCCTATGGTTTCCTGTATGTTTGACCCCTATGGTTACCTGTATGTTTGACCCCTATGGTGTCCTGTATGTTTGACCCCTATGGTTTCCTGTATGTTTGACCCCTATGGCTTCCTGTATGTTTGACCCCTATGGTTTCCTGTATGTTTGACCCCTATGGTTACCTGTATGTTTGACCCCTATGATTACCTGTATGTTTGACCCCTATGGCTTCCTGTATGTTTGAACCCTATGGCTTCCTGTATGTTTGACCCCTATGGTTTCCTGTATGTTTGACCCCTATGGTTTCCTGTATGTTTGACCCCTATGGCTTCCTGTATGTTTGACCCCTATGATTACCTGTATGTTTGACCCCTATGGTTTCCTGTATGTTTGACCCCTATGGTTTCCTGTATGTTTGACCCCTATGGTTTCCTGTATGTTTGACCCCTATGATTACCTGTATGTTTGACCCCTATGGTTTCCTGTATGTTTGACCCCTATGGTTTCCTGTATGTTTGACCCCTATGGTTTCCTGTATGTTTGACCCCTGTGGTTTCCTGTATGTTTGACCCCTATGGTTTCCTGTATGTTTGACCCCTATGGTTACCTGTATGTTTGACCCCTATGGTTTCCTGTATGTTTGACCCCTATGGTTTCCTGTATGTTTGACCCCTATATTTTCCTGTATGTTTGACCCCTATTGTTTCCTGTATGTTTGACCCCTATGGTTTCCTGTATGTTTGACCCCTATATTTTCCTGTATGTTTGACCCCTATGGTTTCCTGTATGTTTGACCCCTATGGTTACCTGTATGTTTGACCCCTATGGTTACCTGTATGTTTGACCCCTATGGTTTCCTGTATGTTTGACCCCTATGGTTTCCTGTATGTTTGACCCCTATGGTTTCCTGTATGTTTGACCCCTATGGTTACCTGTATGTTTGACCCCTATGGTTTCCTGTATGTTTGACCCCTATGGTTTCCTGTATGTTTGACCCCTATATTTTCCTGTATGTTTGACCCCTATGGTTACCTGTATGTTTGACCCCTATGGTTTCCTGTATGTTTGACCCCTATGGTTTCCTGTATGTTTGACCCCTATATTTTCCTGTATATTTGACCCCTATGGTTTCCTGTATGTTTGACCCCTATGGTGTCCTGTATGTTTGACCCCTATGGTTTCCTGTATGTTTGAGCCCTATGGCTTCCTGTATGTTTGACCCCTATGGTTTCCTGTATGTTTGACCCCTATGGTTTCCTGTATGTTTGACCCCTATGGTTTCCTGTATGTTTGACCCCTATGGTGTCCTGTATGTTTGACCCCTATGGTTTCCTGTATGTTTGACCCCTATGGTTTCCTGTATGTTTGACCCCTGTGGCTTCCTGTATGTTTGACCCCTATGGTTACCAGTATGTTTGACCCCTATGGCTTCCTGTATGTTTGACCCCTATGGTTTCCTGTATGTTTGACCCCTGTGGCTTCCTGTATGTTTGACCACTGTGGCTTCCTGTATGTTTGACCCCTACGGTTTCCTGTATAGTTGACCCCTATGGTTTCCTGTATATTTGACCCCTATGGTTTCCTGTATGTTTGACCCCTATGGTTTCCTGTATGTTTGACCCCTATGGTTTCCTGTATGTTTGACCCCTATGGTTTCCTGTATGTTTGACCCCTATGGTTTCCTGTATGTTTGACCCCTGTGGCTTCCTGTATGTTTGACCACTGTGGCTTCCTGTATGTTTGACCCCTACGGTTTCCTGTATAGTTGACCCCTATGGTTTCCTGTATATTTGACCCCTATGGTTTCCTGTATGTTTGACCCCTATGGTTTCCTGTATGTTTGACCCCTATGGTTTCCTACATGTTTGACCCCTATGGTTACCTGTATGTTTGACCCCTATGGTTTCCTGTATGTTTGACCCCTATGGTTTCCTGTATGTTTGACCCCTATGGTTTCCTGTATGTTTGACCCCTATATTTTCCTGTATGTTTGACCCCTATGGTTTCCTGTATGTTTGACCCTTGTGGCTTCCTGTATGTTTGACCCCTATGGTTTCCTGTATGTTTGACCCCTATGGTTTCCTGTATGTTTGACCCTTGTGGCTTCCTGTATGTTTTGTCCCCTGTGGTTTCCTGTATGTTTGACCCCTATGGTTACCTGTATGTTTGACCCCTATGGCTTCCTGTATGTTTGACCCCTATATTTTCCTGTATGTTTGACCCCTATGGTTTCCTGTATGTTTGACCCCTATGGTTTCCTGTATGTTTGACCCCTATGGTTTCCTGTATGTTTGACCCCTATGGTTTCCTGTATGTTTGACCCCTATGGTTTCCTGTATGTTTGACCCCTATGGTTACCTGTATGTTTGACCCCTATGGTTTCCTGTATGTTTGACCCCTATGGTTTCCTGTATGTTTGACCCCTGTGGTTACCTGTATGTTTGACCCCTATGGCTTCCTGTATGTTTGACCCTTGTGGCTTCCTGTATGTTTGACCCCTATGGCTTCATGTATGTTTGACCCCTATGGTTTCCTGTATGTTTGACCCCTATGGTTTCCTGTATGTTTGACCCCTATGGTTTCCTGTATGTTTGACCCCTATGGTTTCCTGTATGTTTGACCCCTATGGTTACCTGTATGTTTGACCCCTATGGTTTCCTGTATGTTTGACCCCTATGGTTTCCTGTATGTTTGACCCCTATATTTTCCTGTATGTTTGACCCCTATGGTTTCCTGTATGTTTGACCCCTATGGTTTCCTGTATGTTTGACCCCTATGGTTTCCTGTATGTTCGACCCCTATATTTTCCTGTATGTTTGACCCCTATGGTTTCCTGTATGTTTGACCCCTATGGTTTCCTGTATGTTTGACCCCTATGGTTACCTGTATGTTTGACCCCTATGGTTTCCTGTATGTTTGACCACTGTGGTTTCCTGTATGTTTGACCCCTATGGTTTCCTGTATGTTTGACCCCTATGGCTTCCTGTATGTTTGACCCCTATGGTTTCCTGTATGTTTGACCCCTATGGTTACCTGTATGTTTGACCCCTATGGTGTCCTGTATGTTTGACCCCTATGGTTTCCTGTATGTTTGACCCCTATGGCTTCCTGTATGTTTGACCCCTATGGTTTCCTGTATGTTTGACCCCTATGGTTACCTGTATGTTTGACCCCTATGATTACCTGTATGTTTGACCCCTATGACTTCCTGTATGTTTGAACCCTATGGCTTCCTGTATGTTTGACCCCTATGGTTTCCTGTATGTTTGACCCCTATGGTTTCCTGTATGTTTGACCCCTATGGCTTCCTGTATGTTTGACCCCTATGATTACCTGTATGTTTGACCCCTATGGTTTCCTGTATGTTTGACCCCTATGGTTTCCTGTATGTTTGACCCCTATGGTTTCCTGTATGTTTGACCCCTATGATTACCTGTATGTTTGACCCCTATGGTTTCCTGTATGTTTGACCCCTATGGTTTCCTGTATGTTTGACCCCTATGGTTTCCTGTATGTTTGACCCCTGTGGTTTCCTGTATGTTTGACCCCTATGGTTTCCTGTATGTTTGACCCCTATGGTTACCTGTATGTTTGACCCCTATGGTTTCCTGTATGTTTGACCCCTATGGTTTCCTGTATGTTTGACCCCTATATTTTCCTGTATGTTTGACCCCTATTGTTTCCTGTATGTTTGACCCCTATGGTTTCCTGTATGTTTGACCCCTATATTTTCCTGTATGTTTGACCCCTATGGTTTCCTGTATGTTTGACCCCTATGGTTACCTGTATGTTTGACCCCTATGGTTACCTGTATGTTTGACCCCTATGGTTTCCTGTATGTTTGACCCCTATGGTTTCCTGTATGTTTGACCCCTATGGTTTCCTGTATGTTTGACCCCTATGGTTACCTGTATGTTTGACCCCTATGGTTTCCTGTATGTTTGACCCCTATGGTTTCCTGTATGTTTGACCCCTATATTTTCCTGTATGTTTGACCCCTATGGTTACCTGTATGTTTGACCCCTATGGTTTCCTGTATGTTTGACCCCTATGGTTTCCTGTATGTTTGACCCCTATATTTTCCTGTATGTTTGACCCCTATGGTTTCCTGTATGTTTGACCCCTATGGTTACCTGTATGTTTGACCCCTATGGTTTCCTGTATGTTTGACCCCTATGGTTTCCTGTATGTTTGACCCCTATGGTTTCCTGTATGTTTGACCCCTATGGTTTCCTGTATGTTTGACCCCTATGGTTTCCTGTATGTTTGACCCCTATGGTTTCCTGTATGTTTGACCCCTATGGTTTCCTGTATGTTTGACCCCTATGGTTTCCTGTATGTTTGACCCCTATGGTGTCCTGTATGTTTGACCCCTATGGTTACCTGTATGTTTGACCCCTATGGTTTCCTGTATGTTTGACCCCTATGGTTTCCTGTATGTTTGACCCCTATATTTTCCTGTATGTTTGACCCCTATGGTTTCCTGTATGTTTGACCCCTATATTTTCCTGTATGTTTGACCCCTATGGTTACCTGTATGTTTGACCCCTATGGTTTCCTGTATGTTTGACCCCTATGGTTTCCTGTATGTTTGACCCCTATGGTTACCTGTATGTTTGACCCCTATGGTTTCCTGTATGTTTGACCCCTATGGATTCCTGTATATTTGACCCCTATGGTTTCCTGTATGTTTGACCCCTATGGTGTCCTGTATGTTTGACCCCTATGGTTTCCTGTATGTTTGAGCCCTATGGCTTCCTGTATGTTTGACCCCTATGGTTTCCTGTATGTTTGACCCCTATGGTTTCCTGTATGTTTGACCCCTATGGTTTCCTGTATGTTTGACCCCTATGGTTTCCTGTATGTTTGACCCCTATGGCTTCCTGTATGTTTGACCCCTATATTTTCCTGTATGTTTGACCCCTATGGTTTCCTGTATGTTTGACCCCTATGGTTTCCTGTATGTTTGACCCCTATGGTTACCTGTATGTTTGACCCCTATGGTTTCCTGTATGTTTGACCCCTATATTTTCCTGTATGTTTGACCCCTATGGTTTCCTGTATGTTTGACCCCTATGGCTTCCTGTATGTTTGACCCCTATGGTTTCCTGTATGTTTGACCCCTATGGCTTCCTGTATGTTTGACCCCTATGGTTTCCTGTATGTTTGACCCCTATGGCTTCCTGTATGTTTGACCCCTATGGTTTCCTGTATGTTTGACCCCTATGGTTACCTGTATGTTTGACCCCTATGGTTTCCTGTATGTTTGACCCCTATATTTTCCTGTATGTTTGACCCCTATGGTTTCCTGTATGTTTGACCCCTATGGTTTCCTGTATATTTGACCCCTATGGCTTCCTGTATGTTTGACCCCTATGGTTTCCTGTATGTTTGACCCCTATGGTTACCTGTATATTTGACCCCTATGGTTTCCTGTATGTTTGACCCCTATGGCTTCCTGTATGTTTGACCCCTATGGTTTCCTGTATGTTTGACCCCTATGGCTTCCTGTATGTTTGACCCCTATGGTTTCCTGTATGTTTGACCCCTATGGCTTCCTGTATGTTTGACCCCTATGGTTTAATGCATTTACATTTATAATCCCAGCCCCTGTCCGCACAGAGGCCTTTGTTAAACATAATTTGTTCTTAACTGACTTGCCTAGTGAAATGAAATAAAAAATGTTCCAGGAGACAAGCAGAGCGGAAGACAGGGCAGAGATGGACGACTTTCTCTCAGAGATAAACATCCTTCAGAAGGTCCTAACCAGCATCACACAGGTATTCAGCCTGCTGCAGGTCCTAACCAGCATCACACAGGTATTCAGCCTGCTGCAGGTCCTAACCAGCATCACACAGGTATTCAGCCTGCTGCAGGTCCTAACCAGCATCACACAGGTATTCAGCCTGCTGCAGGTCTTAACCAGCATCACACAGGTATTCAGCCTGCTGCAGGTCCTAACCAGCATCACACAGGTATTCAGCCTGCTGCAGGTCCTAACCAGCATCACACAGGTATTCAGCCTGCTGTAGGTCCTAACCAGCATCACACAGGTATTCAGCCTGCTGCAGGTCCTAACCAGCATCACACAGGTATTCAGCCTGCTGCAGGTCCTAACCAGCATCACACAGGTATTCAGCCTGCTGCAGGTCCTAACCAGCATCACACAAGTATTCAGCCTGCTACAGATCCTAACCAGCATCACAAAGGTAGCCAGACCAGGCCTGGGCCTAACCAGCATCACACAGGTATTCAGACCAGGCCTGGGACTATCATATCACTATCAGTGCTTTTTTATCAGTGCCGGTTTCCCAGAACCAGATTCAGTCCTGGAATTTAAATTAAGAGATTGCTTTTGAAATGGTACCCTATTCCCTATATAGTTTAGACTAGAGCCATATTCCCTATATAGTGCACTACTTTAGACCAGAGCCCTATTCCCTATTATAGTGCACTACTTTAGACCAGAGCCCTATTCCCTATTATAGTGCACTACTATAGACCAGAGCCCTATTCCCTATATAGTGCACTACTATAGACCAGAGCCCTATTCCCTATTATAGTGCACTACTATAGACCAGAACCCTATTCCCTATTTAGTGTACTCATTTTACCCAGGAACCATAAGGCCCTGGTCAAAAGTAGTGCACTATATAGGGAATAGGGCTCTGGTCTAAAGTAGTGCACTATAATAGGGAATAGGGCTCTGGTCTATAGTAGTGCACTATATAGGGAATAGGGCTCTGGTCTATAGTAGTGCACTATAATAGGGAATAGGGCTCTGGTCTAAAGTAGTGCACTATATAGGGAATAGGGTGCCATTTGGGACACATTCTCTTACTTTGTAATCCAAGACTAGACTTAGTCTGGGTGTGAGAAACTAGCCTTCTGTATATGTTGTAGTTCTTTTAAGCAAAGTTACTCAGGATGTTGCCTTCTCTTTCTCCAACCCATTCCACTTCCTGTTCAGCTGGTTCATGGTGGTGAGGATGGTAATGTCTCTGGTGGTCAACCTTCGTCCTCCTCCTCCTCACCTCTCCGGGGCCGCACTCCCCAATGCAACAGCACCCTGATGGCTGTCAAAGGTCTCCTCTCCCAACACCAGATACAAACACAGGTCAGACAAATCCCTCATTCAACATGGGATACCAGTCTTGGGGTCAATTCCATTTCAATGCCAGTCAATGCATGAAGTCAAACAAAGTCCCACATGTTCCTCATTGAAAAGCATGGAAGAGAATAGGAAATGGAATGTCAGTGTACTTCCTGAATTGACTGGAATTGAAGTGTTATGGACCCCAAACCTGAAGGTACTTGTAGTCTCGGACTATCTACAGACTTGTAGTCTCACCCTACACATCTTGGACTATCTACAGACTATTCACAGACTGTCTTGGACTATCCACAGACTGTGCTTGGACTATTCACAGACTGTCTTGGACAATCCACAGACTTTGCTTGGACAATCCACAGACTGTCTTGGACAATCGACAGACTGTGCTTGGACTATCCACAGACTGTCTTGGACAATCCACACACTGTCTTGGACAATCCACAGACTGTCTTGGCCTATCCACAGACTGTCTTGGACTATCCACAGACTGTGCTTGGACAATCCACAGACTGTCTTGGACAATCCACAGACTGTCTTGGACTATCCACAGACTGTCTTGGACTATCCACAGACTGTGCTTGGACAATCCACAGACTGTGATTGGACTATCCACAGACTGTCTTGGACTATCCACAGACTGTCTTGGACTAACCACAGACTGTCTTGGACAATCCACAGACTGTCTTGGACTATTCACAGACTGTGCTTGGACTATCCACAGACTGTCTTGGACTATTCACAGACTGTGCTTGGACTATTCACAGACTGTGCTTGGACTATTCACAGACTGTCTTGGACTATCCACAGACTGTCTTGGACTATTCACAGACTGTCTTGGACTATTCACATACTATCTTGGACTATCCACAGACCGTCTTGGACAATCCACAGACTGTCTTGGACTATCCACAGTCTGTCTTGGAAAGACTCATACAAACATAGTGATAAACAACTGGTGATGTAACAAAGGGCTTTATACATTTGATTGATTGATTGAAATGTGATTGATAAACAGGACCTGCGTAGCCGGCTGGATGCAGCCCTGGAGCAGGTAGATATTCTACATAGGAATCTGCAGGAGCAGGAGGAGGAGAGGAGGGACCTGGAGGGGAGGATGAAGGAGGTGCAGAAGGAGAACCAGCAGGTTGAGAGGAGTCTGGAGGAGAAACACAGAGACAACCAGAGATTCCACACCTCCCTGGACCTCCTCAACAGGTAACAACGTGCTAATGTCTGGGGGGGGGGGGGGAGGTCTGGGAGAGTGTCCCGCAGGTCTGTGAGAGTGTCCCGCAGGTCTGGGAGAGTGTCTCGCTGGTCTGGGAGAGTGTCTCGCTGGTCAGGGAGAGTGTCCCGCAGGTCTGGGAGAGTGTCCCGCAGGTCTGGGAGAGTGTCTCGCTGGTCTGGGAGAGTGTCCCGCAGGTCTGGGAGAGTGTCTCGCTGGTCAGGGCGGGGTGTCTGTTGATCTGTTGTTCATGTGTGAGGTGTCTGGGCTGCAGTTGAGGGCGATGTTCTTTAGGGCCCTGGCGAAGGTGGGCACTGTTGCCTTGTGTAGATGGTCGTAAAGGCTATTCATGTCATGGGTGAAGTGGTTTAGTTTTGAGGCACAAGTCACAGGAAATACTTGCATTTACCTGCTGTATGGTAGCAGGGTGGAAGTATTTTCGTGGTAGCAGGGTGGAGATAACCACTTGTGTGTTGGGGAAAGTATAGAAGCTTTTTCAATCACTCCCTTGAGTGCTGTGGCCACCCTTTCCTGCTGTGCTCTCAGGTCGTTTGAGCCTGTGTGTATTATTATGTGGCTGGGTGAACCTAGTTGGTCCTCAGACAGAAGGTCTAGGGGGCGCTGGGTGTTTGGACGTGTCACCGCTATGGTCAGGATCTGAGATGGGCTGTTCTGCTGGCTTCTCTGCGGGGGGGGGGGGGGGGGGGGGGTGCTCTCTAGTGCGCTCTCTCTGTCACACACCATCCCCCTCACCCTCTCCTCCAGCACCCTCACCCTCTCCTCCATCCCCCTCACCCTCTCCTCCAGCCCCCTCACCCTCTCCTCCATCCCCCTCACCCTCTCCTCCAGCACCCTCACCCTCTCCTGCATCCCCCTCTCCCTCTCCTCCAGCACCCTCACCCTCTCCTCCAGCACCCTCATTCTCTCTTCCAGCACCCTCACCCTCTCCTCCAGCACCCTCTCCTCCAGCACCCTCACCCTCTCCTCCAGCACCCTCACCCTCTCCTCCAGCACCCTCACCCTCTCCTCCAGCACCCTCACCCTCTCCTCCATCCCCCTCACCCTCTCCTCCAGCACCCTCACCCTCTCCTCCAGCACCCTCACCCTCTCCTCCAGCCCCCTCACCCTCTCCTCCAGCACCCTCACCCTCTCCTGTATCACCCTCTCCTCCAGCACCCTCACCCTCTCCTCCAGCACCCTCACCCTCTCCTCCAGCCCCCTCACCCTCTCCTCCAGCCCCCTCACCCTCTCCTCCAGCACCCTCACCCTCTCGCCAGGGCCCACACTCTCTCCATCGCACTCTCCCTCTCCTCCAGCACCCTCACCCTCTCCTCCAGCTGAAACTGTTTGGGGTTGCCCTCTACCAATACTGTTCCAGACTTGTACAGGTTGACATTGGCTGACTCAGAGTCCTCGTTGGCTGACTCAGAGCCCTCGTTGGCTGACTCAGAGCCCTCGTTGGCTGACTCAGAGCCCTCGTTGGCTGACTCAGAGAGGGGTAGTGTGTTAATATAGCACTGCGTCATGCCAGGGGATGGTCTGTGTTATTATAGCACTGCATCATGCCAGGGGATGGTCTGGTTAATATAGCACTGTGCCATGCCAGGGGATGGTCTGTGTTATTATAGCACTGTGTCATGCCAGGGGATGGTCTGGTTAATATAGCACTGTGCCAGGGGATGGTCTGGTTAATATAGCACTGTGTCATGCCAGGGGATGGTCTGGTTAATATAGCACTGTGCCATGCCAGGGGATGGTCTGTGTTATTATAGCACTGTGTCATGCCAGGGGATGGTCTGGTTAATATAGCACTGTGCCAGGGGATGGTCTGGTTAATATAGCACTGTGTCATGCCAGGGGATGGTCTGGTTAATATAGCACTGTGCCATGCCAGGGGATGGTCTGGTTAATATAGCACTGTGCCAGGGGATGGTCTGGTTAATATTGCACTGTGTCATGCCAGGGGATGGTCTGGTTAATATAGCACTGTGCCAGGGGATGGTCTGGTTAATATAGCACTGTGTCATGGGATGGTCTGGTTAATATAGCACTGTGTCATGCCAGGGGATGGTCTGGTTAATATAGCACTGTGCCAGGGGATGGTCTGTGTTAATATAGCACTGTGCCAGGGGATGGTCTGGTTAATATAGCACTGTGCCAGGGGATGGTCTGGTTAATATAGCACTGTGTCATGGGATGGTCTGGTTAATATAGCACTGTGTCATGCCAGGGGATGGTCTGGTTAATATAGCACTGTGCCAGGGGATGGTCTGGTTAATATAGCACTGTGCCAGGGGATGGTCTGGTTAATATAGCACTGTGTCATGGGATGGTCTGGTTAATATAGCACTGTGTCATGCCAGGGGATGGTCTGGTTAATATAGCACTGTGCCAGGGGATGGTCTGGTTAATATAGCACTGTGTCATGCCAGGGGATGGTCTGGTTAATATAGCACTGTGCCATGCCAGGGGATGGTCTGGTTAATATAGCACTGTGCCAGGGGATGGTCTGGTTAATATAGCACTGTGCCAGGGGATGGTCTGGTTAATATAGCACTGTGCCAGGGGATGGTCTGGTTAATATAGCACTGTGCCAGGGGATGGTCTGTGTGAAGGATTCAGTTACTTACGTTCCCTTTTTTTTATAGCAGTCAGAAAAAGAGTGTCTCTCGATTTTCCGTAAGGATCTTGTTTTTGTACTCTCTCCGTGCCTTGTCATTTTCTACATCCAAGGGGTACTGTATTGTAATGACCTCTGCACAGAGGGAGGGAGCTTCAAAGGCCTCTGCATTTACGTGGCTGTGAAACTCTCCTGCCGTTGTTGGACTCAAGGGCTTTGACACCTTTCTCTTTACACTTCAGTGCTATTTAACGTTGCAGTCAGATCTGTTCTGCAGGTTTCTGTTGTGCTTATTTTACTAGTCGTTGGTTTGCCAGAGCATTTGCTGTATAGTCCTTTGGGAATAAGAATCTTTGGTAGTATGAATCCTTCCAGGTAATTTTGTCCAAAATCAGGATGTAGGTTTGGAGTTTTGATTTGGAGTGAAGGTTATGTTGTGGAGGGTAGTATCCCGTATATGTTCTTGTGGAAATATCCAAGTTTATCCAACTCTAAATCGTATATATTTTTTAAAAACATGCTCTCTCTCTCTCTCTCTCGCCCCGTCTCTATCTCTCCATCCGCCCCCTCTCTCTCTCTCTCTCTCTCTCTCCTCCTCCCCCCCAGTGAGAAGGTCAGCCTGGAGAAGCTGGTTGTGGGCCTCCAGCAGAAGACAGAGTCCCTGGGGGCAGAGCTGGAGGTGATGAGGGGGTCGGCTGGGGATCTCCAGAGACAGAGAGACCTGCTCCGCCAGCAGAGAGACGACCTGGAGAGACAGCTGGAACGCCAACGCAGCGAGGCCCAGAGAGGGTAGGTCTAGGGAAACATCACACACACACACGTGTACATGCTCACAGACACACACACACAGACACACATGAGGAGGAGAAGGAGAGAGAGAGGAAGAAGAGAGAGAGCATCATCCCTCCACCCTGCTGGTTTTCTATCTGTTTGTTGAGAGTTGAGATCAGGAACACATGTCAGGACAGAGCCCAGATCACTCTCTATGAAAATGCAAAAGCTTTACATTGCATTACTACATTACAAACTCATACTAGAGGGATGAGAGAGCAGAGAGAGCAGAGAGAGCAGAGAGAGCAGAGAGAGTAGAGAGAGAGTAGAGAGAGTAGAGAGAGAGGAGAGAGAGGAGAGAGAGGAGAGAGAGTGGAGAGAGAGGAGAGAGAGAGAGAGTGAGGAGAGAGAGTGGAGAGAGAGAAGAGAGAGGAGAGAGAGAATAGAGTGCAGGGAGTGTAGAGAGAGAGAGTAGGGAGAGAAAAAGAAGAGAGCGAGAGTAGGGAGAGAGAGAGAAGAGGGAGAGAAGAGATAGAGAAGAGGGAGAGCAGAGAGAGAAGAGGGAGCGAAGGGGGAGAGAAGAGGGAGAGGAGAGATAGAGAAGAGTGAGAGAAGGGAGAGGAGAGGGAGAGGAGAGGGAGAGGAGAGATAGAGAAGGGGGAGAGCAGAGAGAGAGATGAGAGAGAGAAGAGAGTGTAGAGTGTAGAGAGGAGGGAGAGAAGAGAGAGTTGAATGAGAGTGACTTTGTTGTTGTGAGGTTTCTCCCTCTGTGCAGAAATGTGATTATGTAAGAACGAGAGCAGGACATGCGATCCAGAGATACAGGAATAAACTAATCCAGAGATACAGGACTAAACTAATCCAGAGATACAGGACTAAACTAATCCAGAGATACAGGACTAAACTAATCCAGAGTTACAGGACTAAACTAATCCAGAGATACAGGAGTAAACTAATCCAGAGATACAGGACTGAACTAATCCAGAGATACAGGACTAAACTAATCCAGAGATACAGGACTAAACTAATCCAGAGATACAGGACTAAACTAATTCAGAGATACAGGACTAAACTAATCCAGAGATACAGGACTAAACTAATCCAGAGATACAGGACTAAACTAATTCAGAGATACAGGACTAAACTAATTCAGAAATACAGGACTAAACTAATCCAGAGATACAGGACTAAACTAATCCAGAGATACAGGACTAAACTAATCCAGAGATACAGGACTAAACTAATCCAGAGATACAGGACAAAACTAATCCAGAGATACAGGACTAAACTAATTCAGAGATACAGGACAAAACTAATCCAGAGATACAAGACTAAACTAATCCAGAGATACAGGACAAAACTAATTCAGAGTTACAGGACTAAACTAATCCAGAGATACAGGACTAAACTAATCCAGAGATACAGGACAAAACTAATCCAGAGATACAGGACTAAACTAATTCAGAAATACAGGACTAAACTAATCCAGAGATACAGGACTAAACTAATCCAGAGATACAGGACAAAACTAAAGGGGATTCTCTAGTTTTGACCATTAGGTTTCAGCATTTCTCCATCTCCATTCACTGTGATATGGATTCATGTCTGTTAAGGGAGTTTTTATAAAACATATTGTCTGTTTGAGCCCCCATGCCTGTGTCCCTGTGTTTGAGCCCCCGTCCCTGTGTCCCTGTGTTTGAGCCCCCATGCCTGTGTCCCTGTGTTTGAGCCCCCATGCCTGTGTCCCTGTGTTTGAGCCCCCATGCCTGTGTCCCTGTGTTTGAGCCCCCATGCCTGTGTCCCTGTGTTTGAGCCCCCATGCCTGTGTCCCTGTGTTTGAGCCCCCATGCCTGTGTCCCTGTGTTTGAGCCCCCATGCCTGTGTCCCTGTGTTTGAGCCCCCATGCCTGTGTCCCTGTGTTGAGCCCCATGCCTGTGTCCCTGTGTTGAGCCCCCATGCCTGTGTCCCTGTGTTTGAGCCCCCATGCCTGTGTCCCTGTGTTGAGCCCCCATGCCTGTGTCCTCTGTTTGAGCCCATGCCTGTGTCCCTGTGTTTGAGCCCCCATGCCTGTGTCCCTGTGTTGAGCCCCCATGCCTGTGTCCCTGTGTTTGAGCCCCCATGACTGTGTCCTGTGTTTGAGCCCCATGCCTGTGTCCCTGTGTTTGAGCCCCCATGCTGTGTCCCTGTGTTTGAGCCCCATGCTAGCCCCGTGTTTGAGCCCCCATGCCTGTGTCCCTGTGTTGAGCCCCCGTCCCTGTGTTGAGCCCCCATGCCTGTGTCCCTGTGTTTTGAGCCCCCATGCCTGTGTCCCGTGTTTGAGCCCCCATGCCTGTGTCCCTGTGTTTGAGCCCCCATGCCTGTGTCCCCGTGTTTGAGCCCCCATGCCTGTGTCCCTGTGTTTGAGCCCCCATGCCTGTGTCCCTGTGTTTGAGCCCCCATGCCTGTGTCCCTGTGTTTGAGCCCCCATGCCTGTGTCCCTGTGTTTGAGCCCCCATGCCTGTGTCCCTGTGTTTGAGCCCCCGTCCCTGTGTTTGAGCCCCCATGCCTGTGTCCCTGTGTTTGAGCCCCCATGCCTGTGTCCCTGTGTTTGAGCCCCCATGCCTGTGTCCCGTGTTTGAGCCCCCATGCCTGTGTCCCTGTGTTGAGCCCCCATGCCTGTGTCCCTGTGTTTGAGCCCCATGCCTGTGTCCCCGTGTTTGAGCCCCCATGCCGTGCCCCTGTGTTTGAGCCCCCATGCCTGTGTCCCTGTGTTTGAGCCCCCATGCTGTGTCCCTGTGTTTGAGCACCCATGCCTGTGTCCCTGTGTTTGAGCCCCCATGCCTGTGTTTGAGCCCCCATTTCTGTGTCCCATTGTGTTTGAGCCCCATGCCTGTGTCCCTGTTTTGAGCCCCCATGCCTGTGTCCCTGGTTTGAGCCCCCATGCCTGTCATGGCTACGTTCAGTAGACTATTGGTAATGTTACCATGGCTACGTTCAGTAGACTACTGGTAATGTTACCATGGCTACATTCAGTAGACTACTGGTAATGTTACCATGGCTACATTCAGTAGACTATTGGTAATGTTACCAAGGCTACGTTCAGTAGACTACTGGTAATGTTACCATAGCTACATTCAGTAGACTACTGGTAATGTTACCATGGCTACATTCAGTAGACTACTGGTAATGTTACCATGGCTACATTCAGTAGACTACTAGTAATGTTACCATGGTCACATTCAGTAGACTACTGGTAATGTTACCATGGCTACGTTCAGTAGACTACTGGTAATGTTACCATGGCTACGTTCAGTAGACTACTGGTAATGTTACCATGGCTACATTCAGTAGACTACTGTAATGTTACCATGGCTACGTTCAGTAGACTACTAGTAATGTTACCATGGACACATTCAGTAGACTACTGGTATGGTTACCATGGCTACATTCAGTAGACTATTGGTAATGTTTCCATGGCTACATTCAGTAGACTACTGGTAATGTTACCATGGCTACGTTCAGTAGACTACTGGTAATGTTACCATGGCTACGTTCAGTAGACTATTGGTAATGTTACCATGGCTACGTTCAGTAGACTACTGGTAATGTTACCATGGCTACATTCAGTAGACTACTGGTAATGTTACCATGGCTACATTCAGTAGACTATTGGTAATGTTACCATGGCTACATTCAGTAGACTATTGATATTGTTACCATGGCTACGTTCAGTAGACTACTAGTAATGTTACCATGGCTACATTCAGTAGACTACTGGTAATGTTACCATGGCTACGTTCAGTAGACTATTGGTAATGTTACCATGGCTACATTCAGTAGACTACTGGTAATGTTACCATGGCTACGTTCAGTAGACTATTGGTAATGTTACCATGGCTACGTTCAGTAGACTATTGGTAATGTTACCATGGCTACATTCAGTAGACTACTGGTAATGTTACCATGGCTACATTCATTAAACTGTTGGTAATGTTACCAGGACCATGTTCAGTTGCCACATTTTTACATTTTCTCCATATAGCTTAAACAAATGGTTAACGGTCCGGTCCGCAAGTAGCCTAGTTGTAGAACAGTCCGGTCCGCTAGTAGCCTAGCCCTAGAATATTCCGGTCCGCTAGTAGCCTAGTCCTAGAATAGTCAGGTCCGCTAGTAGCCTAGTTGTAGAACAGTCCGGTCCGCTAGTAGCCTAGTCCTAGAATAGTCAGGTCCGCTAGTAGCCTAGTCCTAGAAAGTAGGTCGCTAGTAGCCTAGTCCTAGAAAGTTCCGGTCCGCTAGTAGCCTAGTCCTAGAAATAGTCAGGTCCGCTAGTAGCCTAGTCCTAGATAGTCAGGTCCGCTAGTAGCCTGTTCTATGATAGTCACCGCAGTAGCCTGTCCTAGAATAGTCCGGTCCGCCTAGTAGCCTAGCCTAGAATAGTCCGGTCCGCTAGTAAGCCTAGTCCTAGAAATAGTCCGGTCCGCTAGTAGCCTAGTCCTAGAATAGCAGGTCCGCTAGTAGCCTAGTCCTAGAATAGTCAGCGGTCCGCTAGTAGCCTAGTCCTAGAATAGTCAGGTCCGCTAGTAGCCTAGTCCTAGAATAGTCCGGTCCGCTAGTAGCCTAGTCTAGAATAGTCCGGGTCCGCTAGTAGCCTAGTCCTAGAATAGTCAGGTCCGCTAGTAGCCTAGTCCTAGAATATAGTCCGGTACCGCTAGTAGCCTAGTCCTAGAATAGTCAGGTCCGCTAGTAGCCTAGCTCTAGAATAGTCAGGTCCGCTAGTAGCTAGTCCTAGAATAGTCAGGTCCGCTAGTAGCCTCTAGTCCTAGAATAGTTCCGGTCCGCTAGTAGCCTAGTCCTAGAATAGT
>NW_024061258.1:64385-69385 GCF_016432855.1 Salvelinus namaycush
CCGTCCGCTAGTAGCCTAGTCCTAGAATAGTCAGGATCCCGCTAGTAGCCTAGCTCTAGAATAGTCCGGTCCGCTAGTAGCCTAGTCCTAGAATAGGTCCGTGTCCGCTAGTAGTCTAGTCCTAGAATAGTCCGGTCCGCTAGTAGCCTAGTCCTAGAATAGGTCCCCACAGTCCGGTCCGCTAGTAGCCTAGTCCTAGAATAGTCCGGTCCGCTAGTAGCCTAGCTCTAGAATAGTCCGGTCCGCTAGTAGCCTAGCTCTAGAATAGT
This sequence comes from Salvelinus namaycush, assembly GCF_016432855.1. NCBI lineage: Eukaryota > Metazoa > Chordata > Actinopteri > Salmoniformes > Salmonidae > Salvelinus > Salvelinus namaycush. Next base: position 64,655 of record NW_024061258.1, read on the forward strand.
CCGGTCCGCTAGTAGTCTAGTCCTAGAATAGTCCGGTCCGCTATTAGTCTAGTTCTAGAATAGTCAGGTCCGCTAGTAGCCTAGTTCTAGAATAGTCAGGTCCGCTAGTAGTCTAGTTCTAGAATAGTCAGGTCCGCTAGTAGCCTAGTTCTAGAATAGTCCGGTCCGCTAGTAGTCTAGTTCTAGAATAGTCAGGTCCGCTATTAGTCTAGTTCTAGAATAGTCAGGTCCGCTATTAGTCTAGTTCTAGAATAGTCAGGTCCGCTAGTAGCCTAGTCCTAGAATAGTCAGGTCCGCTATTAGTCTAGTTCTAGAATAGTCAGGTCCGCTATTAGTCTAGTTCTAGAATAGTCAGGTCCGCTATTAGTCTAGTTCTAGAATAGTCAGGTCCGCTAGTAGCCTAGTTCTAGAATAGTCAGGTCCGCTATTAGTCTAGTTCTAAAATAGTCAGGTCCGCTAGTAGCCTAGTTCTAGAACAGTCCGGTCCGCTAGTAGTCTAGTTATAGAATAGTCAGGTCCGCTAGTAGCCTAGTCCTAGAATAGTCCGGTCCGCTAGTAGCCTAGTCCTAGAATAGTCAGGTTCGCTAGTAGCCTAGCTCTAGAATAGTCCGGTCCGCTAGTAGCCTAGTTCTAGAATAGTCAGGTCCGCTAGTAGCCTAGTCCTAGAATAGTCCGGTCCGCTTGTAGCCTAGTCCTAGAATAGTCAGGTCCGCTAGTAGCCTAGTCCTAGAATAGTCCGGTCCGCTAGTAGCCTAGTCCTAGAATAGTCAGGTCCGCTAGTAGCCTAGTCCTAGAATAGTCCGGTCCGCTAGTAGCCTAGTCCTAGAATAGTCAGGTCCGCTAGTAGCCTAGTCCTAGAATAGTCCGGTCCGCTAGTAGCCTAGTCCTAGAATAGTCCGGTCCGCTAGTAGCCTAGCTCTAGAATAGTCAGGTCCGCTAGTAGCCTAGTCCTAGAATAGTCCGGTCCGCTATTAGTCTAGTTCTAGAATAGTCAGGTCCGCTAGTAGCCTAGTCCTAGAATAGTCCGGTCCGCTATTAGTCTAGTTCTAGAATAGTCAGGTCCGCTAGTAGCCTAGTCCTAGAATAGTCCGGTCCGCTAGTAGCCTAGCTCTAGAATAGTCAGGTCCGCTAGTAGCCTAGTCCTAGAATAGTCCGGTCCGCTATTAGTCTAGTTCTAGAATAGTCAGGTCCGCTAGTAGCCTAGTCCTAGAATAGTCCGGTCCGCTAGTAGCCTAGTCCTAGACTAGTCCGGTCCGCTAGTAGCCTAGCTCTAGAATAGTCAGGTCCGCTAGTAGCCTAGTCCTAGAATAGTCCGGTCCGCTATTAGTCTAGTTCTAGAATAGTCCGGTCCGCTAGTAGCCTAGCTCTAGAATAGTCAGGTCCGCTATTAGTCTAGTTCTAGAATAGTCAGGTCCGCTATTAGTCTAGTTCTAGAATAGTCAGGTCCGCTATTAGTCTAGTTCTAGAATAGTCAGGTCCGCTAGTAGCCTAGTTCTAGAATAGTCAGGTCCGCTATTAGTCTAGTTCTAAAATAGTCAGGTCCGCTAGTAGCCTAGTTCTAGAACAGTCCGGTCCGCTAGTAGTCTAGTTATAGAATAGTCAGGTCCGCTAGTAGCCTAGTCCTAGAATAGTCCGGTCCGCTAGTAGCCTAGTCCTAGAATAGTCAGGTTCGCTAGTAGCCTAGCTCTAGAATAGTCCGGTCCGCTAGTAGCCTAGTTCTAGAATAGTCAGGTCCGCTAGTAGCCTAGTCCTAGAATAGTCCGGTCCGCTTGTAGCCTAGTCCTAGAATAGTCAGGTCCGCTAGTAGCCTAGTCCTAGAATAGTCCGGTCCGCTAGTAGCCTAGTCCTAGAATAGTCAGGTCCGCTAGTAGCCTAGTCCTAGAATAGTCCGGTCCGCTAGTAGCCTAGTCCTAGAATAGTCAGGTCCGCTAGTAGCCTAGTCCTAGAATAGTCCGGTCCGCTAGTAGCCTAGTCCTAGAATAGTCCGGTCCGCTAGTAGCCTAGCTCTAGAATAGTCAGGTCCGCTAGTAGCCTAGTCCTAGAATAGTCCGGTCCGCTATTAGTCTAGTTCTAGAATAGTCAGGTCCGCTAGTAGCCTAGTCCTAGAATAGTCCGGTCCGCTATTAGTCTAGTTCTAGAATAGTCAGGTCCGCTAGTAGCCTAGTCCTAGAATAGTCCGGTCCGCTAGTAGCCTAGCTCTAGAATAGTCAGGTCCGCTAGTAGCCTAGTCCTAGAATAGTCCGGTCCGCTATTAGTCTAGTTCTAGAATAGTCAGGTCCGCTAGTAGCCTAGTCCTAGAATAGTCCGGTCCGCTAGTAGCCTAGTCCTAGACTAGTCCGGTCCGCTAGTAGCCTAGCTCTAGAATAGTCAGGTCCGCTAGTAGCCTAGTCCTAGAATAGTCCGGTCCGCTATTAGTCTAGTTCTAGAATAGTCCGGTCCGCTAGTAGCCTAGCTCTAGAATAGTCAGGTCCGCTAGTAGCCTAGTCCTAGAATAGTCCGGTCCGCTAGTAGCCTAGTTCTAGAACAGTCCGGTCCGCTAGTGTTCTAGTTCTAGAATAGTCAGGTCCGCTATTAGTCTAGTTCTAGAATAGTCAGGTCCGCTATTAGTCTAGTTCTAGAATAGTCAGGTCCGCTAGTAGCCTAGTTCTAGAATAGTCAGGTCCGCTATTAGTCTAGTTCTAAAATAGTCAGGTCCGCTAGTAGCCTAGTTCTAGAACAGTCCGGTCCGCTAGTAGTCTAGTTCTAGAATAGTCAGGTCCGCTAGTAGCCTAGTCCTAGAATAGTCCAGTCCGCTAGTAGCCTAGTCCTAGAATAGTCAGGTCCGCTAGTAGCCTAGTCCTAGAATAGTCCGGTCCGCTAGTAGCCTAGTCCTAGAATAGTCAGGTCCGCTAGTAGCCTAGTCCTAGAATAGTCCGGTCCGCTAGTAGCCTAGTCCTAGAATAGTCCGGTCCGCTAGTAGCCTAGTCCTAGAATAGTCAGGTCCGCTAGTAGCCTAGCTCTAGAATTGTCCGGTCCGCTAGTAGCCTAGTCCTAGAATAGTCCGGTCCGCTAGTAGTCTAGTCCTAGAATAGTCTGGTCCGCTAGTAGCCTAGTCCTAGAATAGTCCGGTCCGCTAGTAGCCTAGTCCTAGAATAGTCCGGTCCGCTAGTAGCCTAGCTCTAGAATAGTCCGGTCCGCTAGTAGCCTAGCTCTAGAATAGTCCGGTCCGCTAGTAGTCTAGTCCTAGAATAGTCCGGTCCGCTATTAGTCTAGTTCTAGAATAGTCAGGTCTGCTAGTAGCCTAGTTCTAGAATAGTCAGGTCCGCTAGTAGTCTAGTTCTAGAATAGTCAGGTCCGCTAGTAGCCTGTTCTAGAATAGTCCGGTCCGCTAGTAGTCTAGTTCTAGAATAGTCAGGTCCGCTATTAGTCTAGTTCTAGAATAGTCCGGTCCGCTAGTAGCCTAGTCCTAGAATAGTCCGGTCCGCTAGTAGCCTAGCTCTAGAATAGTCAGGTCCGCTATTAGTCTAGTTCTAAAATAGTCAGGTCCGCTAGTAGCCTAGTTCTGAACAGTCCGGTCCGCTAGTAGTCTAGTTCTAGAATAGTCAGGTCCGCTAGTAGCCTAGTCCTAGAATAGTCCGGTCCGCTAGTAGCCTAGTCCTAGAATAGTCAGGTTTGCTAGTAGCCTAGCTCTAGAATAGTCCGGTCCGCTAGTAGCCTAGTTCTAGAATAGTCAGGTCCGCTAGTAGCCTAGTCCTAGAATAGTCCGGTCCGCTTGTAGCCTAGTCCTAGAATAGTCAGGTCCGCTAGTAGCCTAGTCCTAGAATAGTCCGATCCGCTAGTAGCCTAGTCCTAGAATAGTCAGGTCCGCTAGTAGCCTAGTCCTAGAATAGTCCGGTCCGCTAGTAGCCTAGTCCTAGAATAGTCCCGTCCGCTAGTAGCCTAGCTCTAGAATAGTCAGGTCCGCTAGTAGCCTAGTCCTAGAATAGTCCGGTCCGCTATTAGTCTAGTTCTAGAATAGTCAGGTCCGCTAGTAGCCTAGTCCTAGAATAGTCCGGTCCGCTAGTAGCCTAGCTCTAGAATAGTCAGGTCCGCTAGTAGCCTAGTCCTAGAATAGTCCGGTCCGCTATTAGTCTAGTTCTAGAATAGTCAGGTCCGCTAGTAGCCTAGTCCTAGAATAGTCCGGTCCGCTAGTAGCCTAGTCCTAGACTAGTCCGGTCCGCTAGTAGCCTAGCTCTAGAATAGTCAGGTCCGCTAGTAGCCTAGCTCTAGAATAGTCAGGTCCGCTAGTAGCCTAGTCCTAGAATAGTCCGGTCCGCTAGTAGCCTAGTTCTAGAACAGTCCGGTCCGCTAGTAGTCTAGTTCTAGAATAGTCAGGTCCGCTATTAGTCTAGTTCTAGAATAGTCCGGTCCGCTAGTAGCCTAGTCCTAGAATAGTCCGGTCCGCTAGTAGCCTAGCTCTAGAATAGTCAGGTCCGCTAGTAGCCTAGTCCTAGAATAGTCCGGTCCGCTATTAGTCTAGTTCTAGAATAGTCAGGTCCGCTAGTAGCCTAGCTCTAGAATAGTCAGGTCCGCTATTAGCCTAGTCCTAGAATAGTCCGGTCCGCTATTAGTCTAGTTCTAGAATAGTCAGGTCCGCTAGTAGCCTAGTCCTAGAATAGTCCGGTCCGCTATTAGTCTAGTTCTAGAATAGTCCGGTCCGCTATTAGTCTAGTTCTAGAATAGTCAGGTCCGCTAGTAGCCTAGTCCTAGAAT
>NW_024061258.1:74385-96885 GCF_016432855.1 Salvelinus namaycush
CGGGCCATTGGATCTGGAGAGCTGTGGTGGAATGAATGTTAAGTGGCCATTGGATCTGGAGAGCTGTGGTGGAATGAAGTCTAAGTGGCCATTGGATCTGGAGAGCTGTGGTGGAATGAATGTTAAGTGGCCATTGGATCTGGAGAGCTGTGGTGGAATGAAGTCTAAGTGGCCATTGGATCTGGAGAGCTGTGGTGGAATGAAGTCTAAGTGGCCATTGGATCTGGAGAGCTGTGGTGGAATGAAGTCTAAGTGGCCATTGGATCTGGAGAGCTGTGGTGGAATGAAGTCTAAGTGGCCATTGGATCTGGAGAGCTGTGGTGGAATGAATGTTAAGTGGCCATTGGATCTGGAGAGCTGTGGTGGAATGAAGTCTAAGTGGCCATTGGATCTGGAGAGCTGTGGTGGAATGAATGTTAAGTGGCCATTGGATCTGGAGAGCTGTGGTGGAATGAATGTTAAGTGGCCATTGGATCTGGAGAGCTGTGGTGGAATGAATGTTAAGTGGCCATTGGATCTGGAGAGCTGTGGTGGAATGAATGTTAAGTGGCCATTGGATCTGGAGAGCTGTGGTGGAATGAAGTCTAAGTGGCCATTGGATCTAGAGAGCTGTGGTGGAATGAATGTTAAGTGGCCATTGGATCTGGAGAGCTGTGGTGGTATGAAGGTTGAGCTGTGGTCTGATACCAGTATTAAAAAACAAAAAAGCATGAGTATTACGAGGAACAATGCTTTCTCCCTTCTGCTTTCTCTCTACTATTTAATAAGCTTGCTGTGGTCTGATACCAGTATTAAAAACATGTTTTTAAACGACACTTCTTGTATAATAATTCATAGTTTAGGCAAATACCTGATCATGGTAATGCATGAAGATTCCCATGTATGAAATGCATTAAAGGAAAAGGATAACGTGGACCGTTTCCATACGTTTCCATACGTTTCCATACGTTTCCATACGTTTCCATAAGAGTCTCCGTTTCTCTATAAACTGCTTGTTAGGGATACTCAGAAACATTTTGTGCTTTTTATGTACATGATATGTTAGATACAGGTTGCGACCCCATAGGGACGCTGGTCTAAAGTAGTGCATTATATGGGGAATAGGGAGCAATTTGTTACACAAGCCATTCTTGTGATTATTGTGACTTTGCCATTGTAATTGTTTGTAAGCTTGTGTAGTCTAAAATGAATCTATGATCGTGTGCTATCCATTTGTTTGTTTTTTTGTATGCTGCTCTTTGTATGCCATTTTAATATTTGAGAAATTAACCAATGATATTAGGCCACTCTTGGCCATGATTACAGACACCTGTGTGTCTTTTGACACTATATAAACGAGTCGTCCCGCAGTGTTTGTGATTATACCCTGATGAAGACAGCTTGGCTGTCGAAACGTTGGACATTACATTTTTGCATCTGAGCTCCTAGAGTGTGCGGCTCTCCTTTATTTGTACGTATCCACAGGCTAACTGGCAGGCCGCATCAATCAAAGACAGTTAAGGACCTAGTGTTTGACATGGGCCACAACAGGTTTGATAAATTAATGTGGATCACATGATGCAGTGATATGCGATCCTTCAGGACATGCAGGCTGTGTGGAGTAAGACACAAGTGTTGAGGCAAAGACTGTGTTCCAAATGCCCCCCTCGTCCCTATGGGGCCTTTGGTCAACAGTAGTGCACTATGTAGGGAATAGGGTGCCACTTGGGATGCACCCTTGCTCTGTGTGCTCTGCACCCTTGCTCTGTGTGCTCTGCGCCCTTGCTCTGTGTGCTCTGCGTGCTGCATACCACAGCCAGTTAGGCCGGTATGATGCTCCAGGACGTTGATTAGCACACAGCTTTAACATCAGAGGCTACTGCCAAACGATCACGCTACGTAGGAAAAAACACAGTCTGACAGGGAGAGGAGAAGAGAAGAGAAGAGAAGAGAAGAGGAGAGGAGAGGAGAGGAGAGGAGAGGAGAGGAGAGGAGAGGAGAGGAGAGGAGAGGGCTAAGCAGCTGACAGCAAGGGCCTGCTGCTGCTGGTGAATAATGGTCTTGACTCTCATGACACTCCTCGGGAATCAAATCAAATCCAAATCAAATTGTATTGGTGACGCACACATGGTTAACAGATGTTAATGCGAGTGTAGCGAAATGCTTGTGCTTCTAGATCCGACAGTGCAGTAATATCTAACAAGTAATCTAACAATTCCCCCAACAACTACCTAATACACACAAACCTAATGGGATGGAATAGGAATATATACTCAATATATGGATGATCAATGACAGAGTGGCATAGGCAAGATGCAATAGATGGTATAAAATACAAAATATACATATGATATGAGTAATGCAAGATATGTAAACATTAAAGTGACTAGTTATCCATTTATTAAAGTGGCCAATGATTTCAAGTCTGTATGTAGGCAGCAGCCTCTCTGTGCTAGTGATGGCTGTTAAACAGTTTGATGTCCTTGAGATAGAAGCTGTTTTTCAGATTCTCGGTCCCAGCTTTGATGCACCTGTACTGACCTCGCCTTCTAGATGATAGCGGGGTGAACAGGCAGTGGCTCGGGTGGTTGTTGTCCTTGATGATCTTTTTGGCCTTCCTATGACATCAGGTGATGTAGGTGTCCTGGGAGGGCAGGTAGTTTGCCCCCAGTGATGCGTTGTGCAGCCCGCACCACCCTCTGGAGAGCCCTGCGGTTGTGGGTGGTACAGTTGCCGTACCTGGCAGTGATAAAGCCTGACAGGATGCTCTCAATTGTTCATCTGTAAAAGTTTGTGAGGGTTTTAGGTGACAAGCCTAGGCGCTGTTACGTCTTCTTCACCACACTGTCTGTGTGGGTGGACCATTTCAGAGCGTCCATGATGTGTACGCCAAGGATCTTAAAACGTTCTACCTTCTCCACTGCTGTCCCTTCGATGTGGATAGGGGGGTGCTCCCTCTGCTGTTTCCTGAAGTCCACGATCATCTCCTTTGTTTTCTTGATGTTGAGTGAGAGGTTGTTTTTTGTTTCCTCATACCACACTCCGAGTGCCCTCACCTCCTCCCTGTAGGCTGTCTCGTCGTTGTTGGTAATCAAGCCTACTACTGTTGTGTCGTCTGTAAACTTGTTGATTGAGTTGGAGGTGCGTGACCATGCAGTCATAGGTGAACAGGGAGTACAGGAGGGGGCTGAGCATGCACCCTTGTGGGGCCCCAGTGTTTACGATCAGCAAAGTGGAGGCCTTCTTTCCTATCTTCACCACCTGGGGGCGGCCCGTCAGGAAGTCCAGGACCCAGTTGAACAAGGCGGGGTTCAGACCCAGGGCCTCAAGCTTAATGATGAGTTTGGAGGGTACTATGGTGTTGAATGCTGAGCTATAGTCGATGAACAGCATTCTTACATAGGTATTCTTCTTGTCCAGATGGGATAGGGCAGTGTGCAGTGTGATGGTGATTGCATCATCTGTGAACCTATTGGGGCGGTAAGCAAACTGAAGTGGGTCTAGGGTGACAGGTAAGGTGGAGGTGATATGATCCTTGACTAGTTTCTCTAAGCACTTCATGATGACAGAAGTGAGTGCTACGGGGCGAGACTCATTTAGTTCAGGTACCTTTGTCTTCTTGGGGACAGGAACAATGGTGGCCATCTTGAAGCATGTGGATGACAGCAGAGAGATTAAGGAGAGATTGAATATGTCCATAAACACGCCAGCCAGCTGGTCTGGTCATGCTCTGAGGACGCGGCAGCCTTGCGAGGGTTAAAACGTTTAAATGTCTTACTCACGTTGGCCACGGAGAAGGGGAGCCCACAGTCCTTGGTAGTGGGCCGCATCGGTGGCACTGTACTATCCTCAAAGCCGGCAAAGAAGGTGTTTAGTTTGTCTGGAAGCAAGACGTCGGTGTCTGTGACGTGATTGTCTGTAGACCCTACCACATACATCTTGTGTCTGAGCCGTTGAATTGCGACTTCACTTTGTCTCTGTACTGACGTTTCGCTTGTTTTGATTGCCTTACAGAGCGAATAACTACACTGTTTGTATTCGGCCATATTCTCAGTAACTTTCCATGGTCAAATGCAGTGGTTCACGCTTTCAGTTTTGTGCGAATGCTGCCATCTATCCACGGTTTCTGGTTTGGGTAGGTTTTAATAGTCACATTAGGTCCATCATCTCCTATACACTATACACCTTATAAACTCACTCACTGAATTAGCGTATATGTCAATATTAACCCCTGAGGCTACCGGGAACATGTCCCAGTCCGTGTATTCAAAACATTTTTGAAAGCGTGGATTACGATTGGTCAGATCAGCGTTGAGAAGTCCTTAACACGGATACATCCTGTTTGAGTTTCTGCCTATAGGAAGAGAGGAGCAAAATGGAGTCGTGGTCAGATATGCCGAAAGGAGGGCGGGGGAGGGCTTTGTAAGCGTCACGGAAGTTAGAGTAGCAGTGATCCAGTGTTTCTCCAGTGTGATTAGAGTCAATGTAATTTAATTTTAAAAATTGTTCTCAAATTTGATTTGTTAAAATTCACAGTTACAATAAAAAGCAGCATCAGGATATATGGTTTCCAGTTTGCATAACATCCAGTGAAGTACTTGAAGGCTGTCGTGGTATGACCTTTGTGTACACAAATGTTTTCATTTTGCATGACTGCAGTAAATTGCAGGGCGAGGCCCGTCTGTCTGTGGGCTGGCCTCACCCTCTCCAGGATTACTTTTCAATGGCCAGTGGATTTAATACCTTCTTTCTTTCTTTCTTTCTTTCTTTCTTTCTTTCTTTCTTTCTATCTTTCTATCTTTCTCTCTCTCTCTCTCTCTCTCTCTCTCTCTCTCTCTCTCTCTCTCTCTCTCTCTCTCTCTCTCTCTCTCTCTCTCTCAATACAACTTGATTAAAGTTAAGGGCTTTATTGGCATGGGAAACATTTGATAATATTGCCAAAGCAAGTGAAGTAGATAATAAACAAAAGTGAAATGTGGTCCAGTGTGGCTCAGTTGGTAGAGCATGGCGCTTGCAACGCCAGGGTTGTGGGTTCAATTCCCACGGGGGGGACCAGGGTTCAATTCCCTCAGGGGGACCATGATGAATATGTATGAACTTTCCAATTTGTAAGTCGCTCTGGATAAGAGCGTCTGCTAAATGACTTAAATGTAAATAAACAACAAAAATTTACAGTAAACTTTACATTCGCTAAAGTTCAAAAAGAATAAAGACATATTTATGTTATAAATAAACATAAATATGGGTTGTATTTACAATGGTGATGTTCTTCACTGGTTGCCCTTTTCTTGAGGCAACAGGAAAACACAAATCTTGTTGCTGTGATGGCACACTGATATTTCACACAAAACATATGGGAGTTTATCAAAATTGGGTTTGTCTTCAAATTCTTTGTGTATCTGTGTAATCTGAGGGACATATGTGTCTGTAATATTGTCAAACATTTGTCATGAGGTTAGGAAGTGTAGCTCAGTTTCCACCTCATTTTGTTGGCAGTGTGCACATAGCCTGTCTTCTCTTGAGAGCCATGTCTGTACATAAGCTTTCCTTAAGTTTGGGTCAGTCACAGTGGTCAGGTATTCTGCCACTGTGTACTCTCTGTTTAAGGCCAAATAGCATTCCAGTTTGCTCAGTTTTTTTTGTTAATTCTTTCCAATTTGTCAAGTTTATATCTTTGTTTTTTCTCATGATTTGGTTGGGTCTAATTGTGTTGGGTCTAATTGGTCCTGGGGCTCTGTGGGGTCTGTTTGTGTTTGTGAACAGAGCCCCAGGACCAACTTGCTTAGGGGACTCTTCTCCAGGTTCATCTCTCTGTAGGTGATGGCTTTGTTATGGAAGGTTTGGGAATCGCTTCCATTTAGGTGGTTGTAGAATTTAACGTCTCTTTTTCTGGATTTTGATAATTAGTGGGTATCGGCCTAATTCTGCTCTGCATGCATTATTTGGTGTTTTACGTTGTACACTGAGGATATTTTTGCAGAATATTGCATGCAGAGTCTCAATTTGGTGCTGGGCCCATTTAGTGAATTCTTGACTGGTGAGCGGACCCCAGACCTCACAACCATGAAGGGCAATGGGTTCTATAACTGATTCAATAATTGGTATGTCGAATTTGATGTTCCTTTTGATGGCATAGAATGCCCTTCTTGCCTTGTCTCTCAGCTCGTTCACAGCTTTGTAGAAGTTACCTGTGGCGCTGATGTTTAGGCCGAACTATGCATAGTTTTTTGTGCTCTAGGGCAATGGTGTCTAGATGGAATTTGGATTTGTAGTCCTGGCGACTGGACTTTTTTTGGAACACAATAATTATCTCTCTCTCTCTCTCTCTCTCTCTCTCTCTCTCTCTCTCTCTCTCTCTCTCTCTCTCTCTCTCTGTCTCTGTCTCTGTCTCTGTCTCTGTCTCAGTCTCTCTGGCTTTTCACACCTTCCAAATATCTCCCAAATAAATAAATAAAAAAAATATTCTATTTGTAAGCCAAACTAATTAAATTGTATTTAAAGCTCAGGTTTTTCATAATAAGTTCCAGCAGTGTTCATCAGAGCAGCAGAAAGAGAGTAGTGTTACCACAAACGACCGCTTTGTACCACGCTGAAAAATCAGCTTTTTCTTCCAGGGACTCCAGGGAGGATGCCATTGACCTTCTAATTTCCCCCCAAACAGCAGCACCTAGGTGGGGTGGGGGGAAGAGGGTTGGAGAGGCGAAGGGGAGACGCTGGCACCATTCGGAGCGCACAGGGGGTCTAATTCTGGCTGGACAGACCACAAGGAAAGCCTTCATGGATCTTTACGCTTACAGCTGCACACACACACGCACGCACGCACGCACGCACGCACGCACGCACGCACGCACGCACGCACGCACGCACGCACGCACGCACGCACGCACGCACGCACGCACGCACGCACGCACGCACGCACGCACGCACGCACGCACGCACGCACACACACACACACACACACACACACACACACACACACACACACACACACACACACACACACACACACACACACACACACACACACACACACAATGAACACTCTTCTAACTCTGTTAATTCGTAAACAGTATTTTCCCTCCACGTTACAATTAGGATGGAAAACATTTAAAACATATTCTGCTTCGCCAAATTAAATTGTAATCTATTACAATGTGCCTGGGTTTTTTGGGGAGCGTTTTCCAATAGTTAGCAGAGATTCAGTCATCTATTAAAGTGTTCCTGTTGTCTCAGAGCGTCTTCCGATGGTTAGCTGAGATTCAGTCATCTATTAAAGTGTTCCTGTTCTCTCAGAGCATCTTCCGATGGTTAGCTGAGAATCAGTCATCTATTAAAGTGTTCCTGGTCTCTCAGAGCATCTTCCGATGGTTAGCTGAGATTCAGTCATCTATTAAAGTGTTCCTGTTCTCTCAGAGCGTCTTCCGATGGTTAGCTGAGTCATGTTATTTTGCTACCATGCTGTGTTGCCATGTTGTGTTTCTACCGTGTTGTTGTCATGTTGTGTTGCTACCATGCTGTGTTGTCATGTTGTGTTGCTACCATGCTGTGTTGTCATGTTGTGTTGCTACCATGCTGTGTTGTCATGTTATGTTGCTACCATGCTGTGTTGTCATGTTGTGTTGCTACCATGCTGTGTTGTCATGTTATGTTGCTACCATGCTGTGTTGTCATGTTGTGTTGCTACCATGCTGTGTTGTCATGTTGTGTTGCTACCATGCTGTGTTGTCATGTTGTGTTGCTACCATGCTGTGTTGTCATGTTATGTTGTTACCATGCTGTGTTGCCATGTTGTGTTGCTACCATGTTGTTGTCATGTTGTGTTTCTACCATGCTGTGTTGTCATGTTGTGTTGCTACCGTGTTGTTGTTATGTTGTGTTGCTACCATGCTGTGTTGTCATGTTATGTTGCTACCGTGCTGTGTTGTCATGTTGTGTTGCTACCGTGCTGTGTTGTCATGTTGTGTTGCTACCATGCTGTGTTGTCATGTTGTGTTGCTACCATGCTGTGTTGTCATGTTGTGTTGCTACCATGCTGTGTTGTCATGCTGTGTTGCTACCATGCTGTGTTGTCATGTTGTGTTGCTACCATGCTGTGTTGTCATGTTGTGTTGCTACCGTGTTGTTGTCATGTTGTGTTGCTACCATGCTGTGTTGTCATGTTGTGTTGCTACCATGCTGTGTTGTCATGTTGTGTTGCTACCGTGTTGTTGTCATGTTGTGTTACTACCATGCTGTGTTGTAATGTTGTGTTGCTACCATGCTGTGTTGTCATGTTGTGTTGCTACCATGCTGTGTTGTCATGTTGTGTTGCTACCGTGTTGTTGTCATGTTGTGTTGCTACCATGCTGTGTTGTCATGTTGTGTTGCTACCATGCTGTGTTGTCATGTTATGTTGCCACCATGCTGTGTTGTCATTTTATGTTGCTACCATGCTGTGTTGTCATGTTGTATTGCTACCGTGTTGTTGTCATGTTGTGTTGCTACCATGCTGTGTTGTCATGTTGTGTTGCTACCATTCTGTGTTGTCATGTTGTGTTGCTACCGTGTTGTTGTCATGTTGTGTTGCTACCATGCTGTGTTGTCATGTTGTGTTGCTACCATGCTGTGTTGTCATGTTGTGTTGCTACCATGCTGTGTTGTCATGTTGTGTTGCTACCATGCTGTGTTGTCATGTTGTGTTGCTACCATGCTGTGTTGTCATGTTGTGTTCCTACCATGCTGTGTTGTCATGTTGTGTTGCTACCGTGTTGTTGTCATGTTGTGTTGCTACCATGCTGTGTTGTCATGTTGTGTTGCTACCATGCTGTGTTGTCATGTTATGTTGCTACCATGCTGTGTTGTCATGTTGTGTTGCTACCATGCTGTGTTGTCATGTTGTGTTGCTACCATGCTGTGTTGTCATGTTGTGTTGCTACCATGCTGTGTTGTCATGTTGTGTTGCTACCATGCTGTGTTGTCATGTTGTGTTACTACCATGCTGTGTTGCCAAGTTGTGTTGCTACCATGTTGTGTTGTCATGTTGTGTTGCTACCATGCTGTGTTGTCATGTTGTGTTGCTACCGTGTTGTTGTCATGTTGTGTTGCTACCATGCTGTGTTGTCATGTTATGTTGCTACCATGCTGTGTTGTCATGTTGTGTTGCTACCATGCTGTGTTGTCATGTTATGTTGCTACCATGCTGTGTTGTCATGTTGTGTTGCTTCCATGCTGTGTTGTCATGTTGTGTTGCTTCCATGCTGTGTTGTCATGTTGTGTTTCTACCGTGTTGTTGTCATGTTGTGTTGCTACCATGCTGTGTTGTCATGTTGTGTTGCTACCGTGTTGTTGTCATGTTGTGTTGCTACCGTGTTGTTGTCATGTTGTGTTGCTACCATGCTGTGTTGTCATGTTGTGTTGCTACCATGCTGTGTTGTCATGTTGTGTTGCTACCGTGTTGTTGTCATGTTGTGTTGCTACCGTGTTGTTGTCATGTTGTGTTGCTACCATGCTGTGTTGTCATGTTGTGTTGCTACCGTGCTGTGTTGTCATGCTGTGTTGCTACCATGCTATGTTGTCATGATGTGTTGCTACCATGCTGTGTTGTCATGTTGTGTTGCTACCATGCTGTGTTGTCATGTTGTGTTGCTACCGTGTTGTTGTCATGTTGTGTTGCTACCATGCTGTGTTGTCATGTTGTGTTGCTACCATGCTGTGTTGTCATGTTGTGTTGCTACCATGCTGTGTTGTCATGTTGTGTTGCTACCGTGTTGTTGTCATGTTGTGTTGCTACCATGCTGTGTTGTCATGTGTTGCTACCATGCTGTGTTGTCATGTTGTGTTGCTACCATGCTGTGTTGTCATGTTGTGTTGCTACCATGCTGTGTTGTCATGTTATGTTGCTACCATGCTGTGTTGCCATGTTGTGTTGCTACCATGTTGTGTTGTCATGTTGTGTTGCTACCATGCTGTGTTGTCATGTTGTTGCTACCGTGTTGTTGTCACGTTGTGTTGCTACCATGCTGTGTTGTCATGTTGTGTTGCTACCATGCTGTGTTGTCATGTTATGTTGCTACCATGCTGTGTTGTCATGTTGTGTTGCTACCATGCTGTGTTGTCATGTTGTGTTGCTACCATACTGTGTTGTCATGTTGTGTTGCTACCATGCTGTGTTGTCATGTTGTGTTGCTACCATGCTGTGTTGTCATGTTATGTTGCTACCATGCTGTGTTGTCATGTTGTGTTGCTACCATGCTGTGTTGTCATGTTGTGTTGCTACCATACTGTGTTGTCATGTTGTGTTGCTACCATGCTGTGTTGTCATGTTGTGTTGCTACCATGCTGTGTTGTCATGTTGTGTTGCTACCATGCTGTGTTGTCATGTTGTGTTGCTACCGTGTTGTTGTCATGTTGTGTTTCTACCGTGTTGTTGTCATGTTGTGTTGCTACCATGCTGTTTTGTCATGTTGTGTTGCTACCATGCTGTGTTGTCATGTTGTGTTGCTACCATGCTGTTTTGTCATGTTGTGTTGCTACCATGCTGTGTTGTCATGTTGTGTTGCTACCGTGTTGTTGTCATGTTGTGTTTCTACCGTGTTGTTGTCATGTTGTGTTGCTACCATGCTGTGTTGTCATGTTGTGTTGCTACCATGCTGTGTTGTCATGTTGTGTTGCTACCATGCTGTGTTGTCATGTTGTGTTGCTACCATGCTGTGTTGTCATGTTGTGTTGCTACCATGCTGTGTTGTCATGTTGTGTTGCTACCATGCTGTGTTGTCATGTTGTGTTGCTACCATGCTGTGTTGTCATGTTGTGTTGCTACCATGCTGTGTTGTCATGTTGTGTTGCTACCATGCTGTGTTGTCATGTTGTGTTGCTACCATGCTGTGTTGTCATGTTGTGTTGCTACCATGCTGTGTTGTCATGTTGTTTTGCTACCATGCTGTGTTGTCATGTTGTGTTGCTACCATGCTGTGTTGTCATGTTGTTTTGCTACCATGCTGTGTTGTCATGTTGTGTTTCTACCATGCTGTGTTGTCATGTTGTGTTGCTACCATGCTGTGTTGTCATGTTGTTTTGCTACCATGCTGTGTTGTCATGTTGTGTTGCTACCATGTTGTTGTCATGTTGTGTTGCTACCATGCTGTGTTGTCATGTTGTTTTGCTACCATGCTGTGTTGTCATGTTGTGTTGCTACCATGCTGTGTTGTCATGTTGTTTTGCTACCATGCTGTGTTGTCATGTTGTTTTGCTACCATGCTGTGTTGTCATGTTGTGTTGCTACCATGCTGTGTTGTCATGTTGTTTTGCTACCATGCTGTGTTGTCATGTTGTGTTGCTACCATGCTGTGTTGTCATGTTGTTTTGCTACCATGCTGTGTTGTCATGTTGTGTTTCTACCATGCTGTGTTGTCATGTTGTGTTGCTACCATGCTGTGTTGTCATGTTGTTTTGCTACCATGCTGTGTTGTCATGTTGTGTTGCTACCATGTTGTTGTCATGTTGTGTTGCTACCATGCTGTGTTGTCATGTTGTTTTGCTACCATGCTGTGTTGTCATGTTGTGTTGCTACCATGCTGTGTTGTCATGTTGTGTTGCTACCATGTTGTTGTCATGTTGTGTTGCTACCATGCTGTGTTGTCATGTTGTTTTGCTACCATGCTGTGTTGTCATGTTGTGTTGCTACCATGCTGTGTTGTCATGTTGTGTTGCTACCATGTTGTTGTCATGTTGTGTTGCTACCATGCTGTGTTGTCATGTTGTGTTGCTACCATGCTGTGTTGTCATGTTGTTTTGCTACCATGCTGTGTTGTCATGTTGTGTTGCTACCATGCTGTGTTGTCATGTTGTTTTGCTACCATGCTGTGTTGTCATGTTGTGTTTCTACCATGCTGTGTTGTCATGTTGTGTTGCTACCATGCTGTGTTGTCATGTTGTTTTGCTACCATGCTGTGTTGTCATGTTGTGTTGCTACCATGTTGTTGTCATGTTGTGTTGCTACCATGCTGTGTTGTCATGTTGTGTTGCTACCATGTTGTTGTCATGTTGTGTTGCTACCATGCTGTGTTGTCATGTTGTGTTGCTACCATGCTGTGTTGTCATGTTGTGTTGCTACCATGTTGTTGTCATGTTGTGTTGCTACCATGCTGTGTTGTCATGTTGTGTTGCTACCATGCTGTGTTGTCATGTTGTGTTGCTACCATGTTGTTGTCATGTTGTGTTGCTACCATGTTGTTGTCATGTTGTGTTGCTACCATGTTGTTGTCATGTTGTGTTGCTACCATGTTGTTGTCATGTTGTGTTGCTACCATGTTGTTGTCATGTTGTGTTGCTACCATGCTGTTTTGTCATGTTGTTTTGCTACCATGCTGTTTTGAGGTCTCTCTTTATGTAGTGTTGAAGTGCCTCTCTTGTCGTGATGTGTGTTTTGTCCTTTATTGCTTGTTTGTTTTGTCCCAGGCCCCCGTCCCCGCAGGAAGCCTTTTGCCTCTTGGTAGGCCGTCATTGTAAATAAGAATTTGTTCAGGTTAACTGACTTGCCTAGTTAAATAAAGGTTAAATAAATAAATAAAATAGTAACACATAACACATATGGAATCATGTAGTAACCAAAAAACTGTTAAACAAATCAAAATACATTTTATATTTGAGATTCTTCAAAGTAGCCATCCGTTGCCTTGATGACAGCTTTGCACACTCTTGGCATTCTCTCAACAAGCACGACAACTGAGTCTGACTAGGGCCCCACTTATTAATTACCGAATTTCTGCTCTGATTTCTGGTGAGTGACCGCCAATCTAATGTCCAAACGTTATTTACCGCTGTAGGTAATAATACAAGAAACATCCTGAGCAATTCATGTAAAAAAAACTATACTGGAAAGATAGGATCTAGAAACAGGACGACCGTTACTGTCGGCAACATCTTGTCAGATTTAGCGCACTACCTTTGACCAGGGCATCTAGGGAATCCCATAGCACCCTGGTACAAAATAATACACTACAGAGGGAAGACTGTGCCATTTGTGATGCAACCCGGATGTGACCCTTCTCTCTCCCCTTCTCTCTCCGTCGCTCTCTTTCCGTCTCTCTCTCCTTCTCTCTCCCCTTCTCTCTTTCCGTCTCTCCATCTCCTTCTATCTCCCCTTCTCTCTCCCCTTCTCTCTTTCAGTCTCTCCGTACCTCTCTCTCTGTCTCTCTCTCCTTCTCTCCCCCCTTCTCTCCCTCCTCTCTTTCCATCTCTCTGTCTCTCTCTCTGTCTCTCTCTCTCTGTCTCTCTCTCTGTCTCTCTTTCCTTCTTTCTATGTATCTCTCTTTCTCTCTCCTTCTCTGTCCCCTTCTCTCTCCCCAGTCTCTTTCCGTCTCTCCCCTTCTCTCACCCCTTTCCTCCCCCCTTTTCTCCCTCCTCTCTTTCCGTCTCTCCTTCTCTCTCCCATTCTCTCTCTCCTTCTCTCTCCCATTCTCTCTCCTTCTCTCCGTCTCTCTCCTTCTCTCTCCCTAATACATGGACTCAAGTTCAAAAGTAGTGCGCTATATAGGGAATGGGGTGGCATTTGGGACGCGTCGAAGAAGGAAAATCTCAAAAAACCTCTCACGTTATTAGCAGTGTTTAGCTTGTCTAGTCTCACCTACTAAATTAAACTAGAGAGTGGGATTACACTGGCTCCAGGTCATCTATAAGTCTTTGCCAGGTAAAGCCCCGCCTTATCTCAGCTCACTGGTCACCATAGCAACACCCACCCGTAACACGCGCTCAGTTATATTCCACTGGTCATCCTCAAAGCCAACACCCCCTTTGGCCGACTTTCCTTCCAGTTCTCTGCTGCCAATGACTGGAACGAATTGCAAAAATCTCTGAAGCTGGAGACTTATATCTCCCTCTCTAACTTTAAGCATCAACTGTCAGAGCAGCTTACTGATCGCTGCAGCTGTACACAGCCCATCTGTAAATAGCCCATCCAACCAACTACCTACCTCATCCCCATATTTGTTTTTCTGCTCTTTTGCACACCAGTATTTCTACTTGCACATCCTCATCTGCACATCTATCACTCCAGTGTAAATTGCTCAATTGTAATTACTTCGCCACTATTGGCCTATGTATTGCCTTACTTCCTTACTTCATTTGCACACACTGTATACAGATTTTTCTATTGTGTTATTGACTGTACTTTTGTTTTTTCCATGTGTAACTCTGTGTTGTTGTATGTGTCGCACTGCTTTGCTTTATCTTGGCCAGGTCGCAATTGTACATGAGAAGTTGTTCTCAACTGGCCTACCTGGTTAAACAAAGGTTGAAATAAAATACATCAATAAAATACAGAGAACCAGTCCCGGTTTAAAGCCCTTTCCTGAAAACAGTAGAGTAGTTAGTAATCGTGAATGGGATGCCATGCAGTCCTCACTAGTGCACTGAAGTTATTCAATCTTCATTCAGCCGGCCTAGCGCTTCACCGACACAGCAACACGTACGGTCGGTATGTATTTGGGGTGAGCTCATAGACCTAAAGCTCATAGACCTAAAGCTCATAGACCTAAAGCTCATAGACCTAAAGCTCATAGACCTAAAGCTCATAGACCTAAAGCTCATAGACATAAAGCTCATAGACCTAAAGCTCATAGACATAAAGCTCATAGACCTAAAGCTCATAGACATAAAGCTCATAGACCTAAAGCTCATAGACCTAAAGCTCATAGACCTAAAGCTCATAGACATAAAGCTCATAGACCTAAAGCTCATAGACATAAAGCTCATAGACCTAAAGCTCATAGACCTAAAGCTCATAGACCTAAAGCTCATAGACCTAAAGCTCATAGACATAAAGCTCATAGACATAAAACTCATAGACCTAAAGCTCATAGACCTAAAGCTCATAGACCTAAAGCTCATAGACCTAAAGCTCATAGACCTAAAGCTCATAGACCTAAAGCTCATAGACATAAAGCTCATAGACCTAAAGCTCATAGACCTAAAGCTCATAGACCTAAAGCTCATAGACCTAAAGCTCATAGACATAAAGCTCATAGACCTAAAGCTCATAGACCTAAAGCTCATAGACCTAAAGCTCATAGACCTAAAGCGCATAGACCTAAAGCTCATAGACCTAAAGCTCATAGACATAAAGCTCATAGACCTAAAGCTCATAGACATAAAATGACATAGAAAGACTGTGATTCTAGTTCTAAACAGACAGATAATCTGGGGAGATCAACACACGCCAAAATAACACATGGAATAATGTCTGTTGTTCGCCATCTTATTTCCACTATTGTGGAAGTCATTGAAAATGAATTGAGCAGAAGTGTCTGGAGCAGAAGTGACTGGAGCAGAAGTGACTGGAGCAGAAGTGTCTGGAGCAGAAGTGTCTGGAGCAGAAGTGTCTGGAGCAGAAGTGTCTGGAGCAGAAGTATCTGGAGCAGAAGTGTCTGGAGCAGAAGTGACTGGAGCAGAAGTGTCTGGAGCAGAAGTATCTGGAGCAGAAGTGTCTGGAGCAGAAGTGACTGGAGCAGAAGTGACTGGAGCAGAAGTGTCTGGAGCAGAAGTGTCTGGAGCAGAAGTGTCTGGAGCAGAAGTGACTGGAGCAGAAGTGTCTGGAGCAGAAGTGTCTGGAGCAGAAGTGACTGGAGCAGAAGTGTCTGGAGCAGAAGTGCCTGGAGCAGAAGTGACTGGAGCAGAAGTGTCTGGAGCAGAAGTGTCTGGAGCTGAAGTGTCTGGAGCAGAAGTGTCTGGAGCAGAAGTGACTGGAGCAGAAGAGTCTGGAGCAGAAGTGTCTGGAGCAGAAGTGTCTGGAGCAGAAGTGTCTGGAGCAGAAGTGTTTGTAGCAGAACTGACTGGAGCAGAAGTGACTGGAGCAGAAGTGTTTGTAACAGAAGTGTCTGGAGCAGAACTGACTGGAGCAGAAGTGACTGGAGCAGAAGTGTCTGGAGCAGAACTGACTGGAGCAGAAGTGACTGGAGCAGAAGTGTCTGGTGCAGAAGTGACTGGAGCAGAAGTGTCTGGAGCAGAACTGACTGGAGCAGAAGTGACTGGAGCAGAAGTGTCTGGAGCAGAACTGACTGGAGCAGAAGTGTCTGGAGCAGAAGTGTCTGGAGCAGAAGTGACTGGAGCAGAAGTGTCTGGAGCAGAAGTGACTGGAGCAGAAGTGTCTGGAGCAGAAGTGTCTGGAGCAGAAGTGACTGGAGCAGAAGTGACTGGAGCAGAAGTGTCTGGAGCAGAAGTATCTGGAGCAGAAGTGTCTGGAGCTGAAGTGTCTGGAGCAGAAGTGTCTGGAGCAGAAGTGCCTGGAGCAGAAGAGTCTGGAGCAGAAGAGTCTGGAGCAGAAGTGTCTGGAGCAGAAGTGTCTGGAGCAGAAGTGTTTGTAGCAGAACTGACTGGAGCAGAAGTGACTGGAGCAGAAGTGTTTGTAGCAGAAGTGGATGGAGCAGAAGTGTCTGGAGCAGAACTGACTGGAGCAGAAGTGACTGGAGCAGAAGTGTCTGGAGCAGAACTGACTGGAGCAGAAGTGACTGGAGCAGAACTGACTGGAGCAGAAGTGTCTGGTGCAGAAGTGACTGGAGCAGAAGTGTCTGGAGCAGAACTGACTGGAGCAGAAGTGACTGGAGCAGAAGTGTCTGGAGCAGAACTGACTGGAGCAGAAGTGTCTGGAGCAGAAGTGTCTGGAGCAGAAGTGTCTGGAGCAGAAGTGTCTGGAGCAGAAGTGACTGGAGCAGAAGTGTCTGGAGCAGAAGTGACTGGAGCAGAAGTGTCTGGAGCAGAAGTGTCTGGAGCAGAACTGACTGAAGCAGAAGTATCTGGAGCAGAAGTGTCTGGAGCAGAAGTGTCTGGAGCAGAAGTGTCTGGAGCAGAAGTGACTGGAGCAGAAGTGACTGGAGCAGAAGTGTCTGGAGCAGAACTGACAGTTGGGTACCAGTCTTCCATAGAACGTTCATAACAATGATTTGACGTGACCGTCGTGCAACCCATGAGTAAATGTTGTAGCCTACCCTGTTTGTAAGAGCAGTCTGTTCAGTGATGATGCTATGGTTCCTACCCTGTCTGTGAGCTGGGTCTGTTTGACCAGTAGCTGGTCCCGGTCCATCCTGGTCTGAGAGAGCTGCTCCTTCAGGACCCTGTTCTCCTCCTGTAGACTGATGTCATCATCTGACGGTAAAGAGCATACAGGTATAAACATTAAAAACACCTTCCTGATATTGAGTTGCCCCACCCTCCCTCCCCTCCCCTTTTTCCCCTCAGAACAGCCTCAATTCGTCGGGGCATGGACTCTACAAGGTGTCGAAAGTGTTCCACAGGGATGCTGGCCCATGTTGACTCCAATGCTTCCCACAGTTGTGTCCAGTTGGCTGGATGTCCTTTAGGTGGTGGACCATTCTTGATACACATGGGAAACTGTTGAGCATGAAAAACCAAGCAGCGTTGCAGTCCTTGACACAAACCGGTGCGCCTGGCACCTACTACCATACCCCGTTCAAAGGCACTTCAATCTTTTGTCTTGCCCGTTCACCCTCTGAATGGCACACATACACAATCCATGTCTCAATTGTCTCAAGGCTTAAAAATCCTTCTTTAACCATGTCTCCTCCCCTTCATCTACACTGATTGAAGTGGATTTAACAAGTGACATCAATAAGGTATCATAGCTTTCACCTGGATTCACCTGGTCAGTCTATATCATGGAAAGAGCAGGTGTTCTTAATGTTTTTTTACACTCAGTGTAGTGTGCATATATATAGAGGCCTAGATACTGTTATCAGTTCAATTCAATGTATATTCTTTTGAGGCAACATTATTACATTGTATTACACTATCAAATGATGATGTTCTATGAGCTGATCATGGTAGGTATCAGTATGTTGATGATAGAGGTAGATATCAGTATGTTGATGATAGAGGTAGATATCAGTATGTTGATGATAGAGGTAGATATCATTCTATACATATAGAGGTAGATATCAGTATGTTGATGATAGAGGTAGATATCAGTATGTTGATGATAGAGGTAGATATCAGTATGTTGATGATAGAGGTAGATATCAGTATGTTGATGATAGAGGTAGATATCAGTATGTTGATGATAGAGGTAGATATCATTCTATACATATAGAGGTAGATATCAGTATGTTGATGATAGAGGTAGATATCAGTATGTTGATAATAGAGGTAGATATCATTATGTTGATGATCGAGGTAGGTATCATTCTATACATATAGAGGTAGATATCAGTATGTTGATGATAGAGGTAGATATCAGTATGTTGATGATAGAGGTAGATATCAGTATGTTGATGATAGAGGTAGATATCAGTATGTTGATGATAGAGGTAGATATCAGTATGTTGATAATAGAGGTAGATATCAGTATGTTGATGATAGAGGTAGATATCAGTATGTTGATGATAGAGGTAGATATCATTCTATACATATATAGGTAGATATCAGTATGTTGATGATAGAGGTAGGTATCATTCTATACATATAGAGGTAGATATCAGTATGTTGATGATAGAGGTAGATATCAGTATGTTGATGATAGAGGTAGATATCAGTATGTTGATGATAGAGGTAGATATCAGTATGTTGATGATAGAGGTAGATATCAGTATGTTGATAATAGAGGTAGATATCAGTATGTTGATGATAGAGGTAGATATCAGTATGTTGATGATAGAGGTAGATATCATTCTATACATATAGAGGTAGATATCAGTATGTTGATGATAGAGGTAGGTATCAGTATGTTGATGATAGAGGTAGATATCAGTATGTTGATGATAGAGGTAGGTATCATTCTATACATATAGAGGTAGATATCAGTATGTTGATGATAGAGGTAGGTATCAGTATGTTGATGATAGAGGTAGATATCAGTATGTTGATGATAGAGGTAGATATCAGTATGTTGATGATAGAGGTAGATATCATTCTATACATATAGAGGTAGATATCAGTATGTTGATGATAGAGGTAGATATCAGTATGTTGATGATAGAGGTAGATATCAGTATGTTGATGATAGAGGTAGATATCAGTATGTTGATGATAGAGGTAGATATCATTCTATACATATAGAGGTAGATATCAGTATGTTGATGATAGAGGTAGATATCAGTATGTTGATGATAGAGGTAGGTATCATTCTATACATATAGAGGTAGATATCAGTATGTTGATGATAGAGGTAGATATCATTCTATACATATAGAGGTAGATATCAGTATGTTGATGATAGAGGTAGATATCAGTATGTTGATGATAGAGGTAGGTATCATTCTATACATATAGAGGTAGATATCAGTATGTTGATGATAGAGGTAGATATCATTCTATACATATAGAGGTAGATATCAGTATGTTGATGATAGAGGTAGGTATCATTCTATACATATAGAGGTAGATATCAGCATGTTGATGATAGAGGTAGATATCAGTATGTTGATGATAGAGGTAGATATCATTCTATACATATAGAGGTAGATATCAGTATGTTGATGATAGAGGTAGATATCAGTATGTTGATGATAGAGGTAGATATCAGCATGTTGATGATAGAGGTAGATATCAGTATGTTGATGATAGAGGTAGATATCAGTATGTTGATGATAGAGGTAGATATCAGTATGTTGATGATAGAGGTAGATATCAGTATGTTGATAATAGAGGTAGATATCAGTATGTTGATGATAGAGGTAGATATCAGTATGTTGATGATAGAGGTAGATATCAGTATGTTGATGATAGAGGTAGATATCAGTATGTTGATGATAGAGGTAGATATCAGTATGTTGATAATAGAGGTAGATATCAGTATGTTGATGATAGAGGTAGGTATCATTCTATACATATAGAGGTAGATATCAGCATGTTGATGATAGAGGTAGATATCAGTATGTTGATGATAGAGGTAGATATCAGTATGTTGATAATAGAGGTAGATATCAGTATGTTGATGATAGAGGTAGATATCAGTATGTTGATGATAGAGGTAGATATCAGTATGTTGATGATAGAGGTAGATATCATTCTATACATATAGAGGTAGATATCAGTATGTTGATGATAGAGGTAGATATCAGTATGTTGATGATAGAGGTAGATATCAGTATGTTGATGATAGAGGTAGATATCAGTATGTTGATGATAGAGGTAGATATCATTCTATACATATATAGGTAGATATCAGTATGTTGATGATAGAGGTAGATATCATTCTATACATATATAGGTAGATATCAGTATGTTGATGATAGAGGTAGATATCAGTATGTTGATGATAGAGGTAGATATCAGTATGTTGATGATAGAGGTAGATATCAGTATGTTGATGATAGAGGTAGGTATCATTCTATACATATAGAGGTAGATATCAGTATGTTGATGATAGAGGTAGATATCAGTATGTTGATGATAGAGGTAGATATCAGTATGTTGATGATAGAGGTAGGTATCATTCTATACATATAGAGGTAGATATCAGTATGTTGATGATAGAGGTAGATATCAGTATGTTGATGATAGAGGTAGATATCAGTATGTTGATGATAGAGGTAGGTATCATTCTATACATATAGAGGTAGATATCAGTATGTTGATAATAGAGGTAGATATCAGTATGTTGATGATAGAGGTAGATATCAGTATGTTGATGATAGAGGTAGGTATCAGTTTGTTGATGATAGAGGTAGATATTAGTATGTTGATGATAGAGGTAGGTATCAGTTTGTTGATGATAGAGGTAGATATCAGTATGTTGATGATAGAGGTAGGTATCATTCTATACATATAGAGGTAGATATCAGTATGTTGATGATAGAGGTAGATATCAGTATGTTGATGATAGAGGTAGATATCATTCTATACATATATAGGTAGATATCAGTATGTTGATGATAGAGGTAGATATCAGTATGTTGATGATAGAGGTAGATATCAGTATGTTGATGATAGAGGTAGATATCATTCTATACATATATAGGTAGATATCAGTATGTTGATGATAGAGGTAGATATCATTCTATACATATATAGGTAGATATCAGTATGTTGATGATAGAGGTAGATATCAGTATGTTGATGATAGAGGGAGATATCAGTATGTTGATGACAGAGGTAGATATCAGTATGTTGATGATAGAGGTAGGTATCATTCTATACATATAGAGGTAGATATCAGTATGTTGATGATAGAGGTAGATATCAGTATGTTGATGATAGAGGTAGATATCAGTATGTTGATGATAGAGGTATATATCATTCTATACATATAGAGGTAGATATCAGTATGTTGATAATAGAGGTAGATATCAGTATGTTGATGATAGAGGTAGATATCAGTATGTTGATAATAGAGGTATATATCAGTATGTTGATGATAGAGGTATATATCATTCTATACATATAGAGGTAGATATCAGTATGTTGATGATAGAGGTAGATATCAATATGTTGATAATAGAGGTAGATATCAGTATGTTGATGATAGAGGTAGATATCAGTATGTTGATGATAGAGGTAGATATCAGTATGTTGATGATAGAGGTAGGTATCAGTATGTTGATGATAGAGGTAGATATCAGTATGTTGATGATAGAGGTAGGTATCATTCTATACATATAGAGGTAGATATCAGTATGTTGATGATAGAGGTAGATATCAGTATGTTGATGATATAGGTAGGTATCATTCTATACATATAGAGGTAGATATCAGTATGTTGATGATAGAGGTAGATATCATTCTATACATATAGAGGTAGATATCAGTATGTTGATAATAGAGGTAGATATCAGTATGTTGATGATAGAGGTAGATATCAGTATGTTGATGATAGAGGTAGATATCAGTATGTTGATGATAGAGGTAGATATCAGTATGTTGATGATCGAGGTAGGTATCATTCTATACATATAGAGGTAGATATCAGTATGTTGATGATAGAGGTAGATATCAGTATGTTGATGATAGAGGTGGGTATCATTCTATACATATAGAGGTAGATATCAGTATGTTGATGATAGAGGTAGATATCAGTATGTTGATGATAGAGGTAGATATCAGTATGTTGATGATAGAGGTAGATATAATTCTATACATATAGAGGTAGATATCAGTATGTTGATAATAGAGGTAGGTATCATTCTATACATATAGAGGTAGATATCAGTATGTTGATGATAGAGGTAGGTATCAGTATGTTGATGATAGAGATAGATATCAGTATGTTGATGATAGAGGTAGATATCAGTATGTTGATGATAGAGGTAGATATCATTCTATACATATAGAGGTAGATATCAGTATGTTGATGATAGAGGTAGATATCAGTATGTTGATGATAGAGATAGATATCAGTATGTTGATGATAGAGGTAGATATCAGTATGTTGATGATAGAGGTAGATATTATTCTATACATATAGAGGTAGATATCAGTATGCTGATGATAGAGGTAGGTATCATTCTATACATATAGAGGTAGATATCAGTATGTTGATAATAGAGGTAGATATCAGTATGTTGATGATGTAGGTAGATATCAGTTTGTTGATGATAG
>NW_024061258.1:101885-133108 GCF_016432855.1 Salvelinus namaycush
ACACTGTGTCCAGTAGATGTTGATCTGACACTGTGTCCAGTAGATGTTGATCTGACACTGTGTCCAGTAGATGTTGATCTGACACTGTGTCCAGTAGATGTTGATCTGACACTGTGTCCAGTAGATGTTGATCTGACACTGTGTCCAGTAGATGTTGATCTGACACTGTGTCCAGTAGATGTTGATCTGACACTGTGACCAGTAGATGTTGATCTGACACTGTGTCCAGTGAGTTGCTTATAAACAAACACAGGTTGAAAGCCACTGTTGCATAATAGCACAAAAGCATATGCTGTAAATACTGAAATATTACATGTTTTCCACCATAAAAAACAACAACATATTTACAAAGATGTTTTGATTAAACATCACATTTTCTACAAAGTTTAAATTTTATGATTCACAGTACATTTTCTACAAAGTTTGAATAAGTCAACAAACAAACAAACAAACAAACAAACTCAATCATGCAGATGCCACCAGATGTTTCAGGAAGTCAGGAAGTAACCATATAAATAAACACATCGTCACGTGAGTATAATGTTACAAAAAAAACAAGAGAAGAAGAATTGGGCAAGGCAGCATAGAGGATCAAGTAACCTGCTATTGTAATGCACAAAGACATCCTCCATAATCTAGAGATGAACAACATTCCACATGCATACAGTAGTCTAGGCTACTGACAGCCAAGACGGTCGGACATAAAAGTCTGACAATAGTCTGTGAACTATAACCCTGAGATCAGTCTGTCATGGCCATAGGCTCAGTGCCGTGGGCTCAGTGCTTTGAGCTCAGTGCTTGAATTAGACCTGCATCTACTGCTTAAAGGTCTCCATATTAAATCATTTCTGGGTAACAATTAAGTACTCTGGTTTATTTGAATTAGCAAAGAGCAATTTCTCAATCAATTATTTTGCTAGGACTGTCTGGGAGTGTTCCGAGTGGGGAGTGGAAAACTGAAAACTAGCTGTAATTGGCAGAGAGCTTTGTAACTTTCTTTCTTATTGGTCTATTAACTAATTTACGGTCTGTTGATGTCACCAGGCAGGCCAAAACTCCATCCCATCCAAACAGGCTCTTACACTAAAAGGGCACAGTCATAATTTTCACAATTTCACAGTATTATTCCATCCTCAGAGTGTGGAAATATAAATAAAACACAGGCACATCATGTTTTTTGACTGCACTGAGCCTTTAAGTGCTGACTGCACATCTAGAATATTCACCCCTAAAATATGGTCGACTACACCAGTACTTTTAAGTTAAAATCTGTACCTAAAATGAGCAGCCTTCCGGCACCTAAAATGAGTATTGGCACCTTCCTCTTTCCACTTCAAGTGCTGCATGCCATGGACCCGACTGTTCCATTTAGGTTTCATCGAGGGGGAATGGGTCGGACCACTGGGAGGGGTCCAGGAAGACAGAACAGGCCCCGCTGTAGATCCAGAGCCTTGGTAGGAAACACTCCACCTTCCAGTTGTTAGAAGCTCTGTTATACACCTCCACCTCCACCCCGTAGTCCCCCTCCATGCCCTTCCAGTGACCCCCCGTTGCAAAGAGCTGACTGTCCAACGCCACAAGATCTCCGTTCTCATGGAGCATGTGCAGCAGCTGGACCTGGGGGAATACCCAGGAGGAGAGGATTAATCAGTCCATCCATCCATCTCTCCATCCATCCATCCATAACCCTAACCCTAACCCTAACTCTAACCCCTAACACTACCCTAATGCTAACTCTAACCCCTAACACTACCCTAATGCTAACTCTAACCCCTAACCCTAACACTAAACCCTAACCCTGACTCTAACCCCTAACCCTAACTCTAACCCCTAACGCTAACCCTAACCCCTAATGCTAACTCTAACCCCTAACCCTAACTCTAACCCCTAACTCTAAACCCTAACTCTAACTCTAACCCCTAACACTAACCCTAACCCTAACCCTAACTCTAACCTCTAACCCCTAACCCTAACCCCTAACCCTAACCCTAACTCTAACCTCTAACCCTAACCCTAACCCTAACCCTAACCTCTAACCCTAACCCCTAACCCTAACCCTAACTCTAACCCCTAACCCTTACCGTAACCCTAACTCTAACCCCTAACACTACCCTAATGCTAACTCTAACTCGAACCCCTGACGCCAACTCTATCCCCTAACCCACCTTCTGCCACATGTTAGCCAGTGGGTCGTAGCAGTAAACCTTCTTGGTGTTGTCAGCGATCAGGTAGATGAGCCCCTCCACTGAGACACAGCGAGGAGAGGACAGGTACTTGGGGATGAAGGGAGAGCAGATGACACTCCACCCGTCTTAGGGGGACAGAGAGGCACAATGGGGGCAAAGATATGAGATAGGATCTGATGAGAATCTGAGAAGTGTAGTAAGCCTACTTGCGTTTCCTTTAATTCTTACTAAAACTGTTTTTGGTTTTTAATGGACAAAGGTGGAGATGTGAATCTGAACAACACATGTTACATCTGAGAGATAGGCTACATGATTGATTACACTGACAAGAGATTTCAAATGGATCTGAAAAAGGAATCTGTTTTGAGCACCATTTACCTCAACATTTCTAAAGTGATAATCAATTATTGGGGATCATGTTTTTGGGGGTCAATTCCCTTTCAATTTAGTAAAATTCAAGACGTGAACATGAAAATGGAATCGACCCCCCCCCCCCCCCCCCCCCCCCGCAAAAACACTGGTGACGGTTCCATGTTGTGAGCATATTAACCTACGTGATCCTCCATGCCGTTCCTACCTACCTATAACAGGATTGTAGCACTGCAGAGTCAAGGCGTTGTACTTAACAGCACAGGAGCCGATCACGTATAGTTTACCATGACAGGCAGTCGCTGTGAAGTTTGTCACGTATTTCAC
Source organism: Salvelinus namaycush (assembly GCF_016432855.1). Taxonomy (NCBI): domain Eukaryota; kingdom Metazoa; phylum Chordata; class Actinopteri; order Salmoniformes; family Salmonidae; genus Salvelinus; species Salvelinus namaycush. Next base: position 104,768 of record NW_024061258.1, read on the forward strand.
TGCAGGGCATGTTCGGGCCCAGGTGTCATTGTATGGGTCATAGTGCTCAATGTCTACAAAGTCCATTGTAGTGCCTGTGGAGAGAAAACACTGGTATTATCTGACCAGACCAATGTTAAGAAAAAAACGTTGACTTATTATGACAAAGCATATCTATCACTACAGATCGGCAGGCTGCAGTGGTTTAGAGGTCTGTACAGTATAGAGAACTAGTCTAGATCTAATCGGTCTACTTCCTATTGGTCTAGTTCCTATGGTCTAGTTCCTATTGGTTTAGTTCCTATTGGTCTAGTTCCTATTGGTTTAGTTCCTATTGGTCTACTTCCTATTGGTCTAGTTCCTATTGGTCTAGTTCCTATTTGTCTAGTTCCTATTGGTCTAGTTTCTATTGGTCTAGTTCCTATTGAACTAGTTCCTATTGGTCTAGTTTCTATTGGTCTAGTTCCTATTGGTCGAGTTCCTATAGGTCTAGTTCCTATTGGTCGAGTTACTATAGGTCTAGTTCCTATTGGTCTAGTTCCTATTGTTCTAGTTCCTATTGGACTAGTTCCTATTGTTGTAGTTCCTATTGGACTAGTTCCTATTGTTCTAGTTCCTATTGGTATAGTTCCTATTGTTCTAGTTCCTATTGGACTAGTCTATTATAGGTCTATTATAGGCCTATTAGAGGTCTAGTTCCTATTTCTCTCTTTCCTCCGATGACGTATATCTCTCCACTGAGGGCTGCTGAGGTGTGGTTAGTCCGGGGCCGGAGCATGGGAGCCACCGTCACCCACCGTCCCTCTCTGGTTATGTACTTCCAGGTCTCTGTGGTTGACCAGGTGTTGGATTGGGAACCCCTCGAGCCCCCTAAGATGAGAGAGGGAAGGAGGGATGGAGGGATGAAGGGATGAAGGGAGGGAGGGATGACGGGATGAAGGGATGGATGGAGGGAGGGAGGGATGAAGGGATGGATGGAGGGAGGGAGGGATGACGGGATGACGGGATGAAGGGATGGATGGATGGAGGGAGGGATGAAGGGATGGATGGAGGGAGGGAGGGCGGGAGGGAGGGAGGGAGGGATGAAGGGATGGAGGATTAGGAGGTGGGGAGGGAGGGAGGGAGGGATGACGGGATGACGGGATGACGGGATGACGGGATGGAGGGATGGAGGGAGGGATGAAGGGATGGAGGGAGGGAGGGAGGAAGGGATGGAGGGAGGGAGGGAGGGAGGGAGGGAGAGTGGCCATCCGATCATTGTCAATCCTCTTTTCAGGACACTGAGGATACTGGATGCATCAATTATATTTATCAAGTAAGCACACTTCAACAGTTGGAGGAAATCTGAATTTGGTTTACTGACAATGAATACTTTCATTTTATATATTTATTTTATGCATTTGTTTTTTCAAATCAAGTGCCCCTAAATTAAAGCCAACTGACCTGTGACATAAACGTCATTATTCAGAGAGACCACAGAGTATCCGTACTTGTTGTGGTTGGGGAAGACTGGCAGCTCATACCACTGTTCTGTAGAGAGAGAGACATGATGTTATTCATACCACTGTTCTGTAGAGAGAGAGACATGATGTTATTCATACCACTGTTCTGTAGAGAGAGAGACATGATACTGTTATTCATACCACTGTTCTGTAGAGAGAGAGACATGATACTGTTATTCATACCACTGTTCTGTAGAGAGAGAGACATGATACTGTTATTCATACCACTGTTCTGTAGAGAGAGAGACATGATGTTATTCATACCACTGTTCTGTAGAGAGAGAGACATGATGTTATTCATACCACTGTTCTGTAGAGAGAGAGACATGATGTTATTCATACCACTCCTCTGTAGAGAGAGAGACATGATGTTATTCATACCACTGTTCTGTAGAGAGAGAGACATGATGTTATTCATACCACTGTTCTGTAGAGAGAGAGACATGATGTTATTCATACCACTGTTCTGTAGAGAGAGAGACATGATACTGTTATTCATATCACTGTTCTGTAGAGAGAGAGACATGATACTGTTATTCATACCACTCCTCTGTAGAGAGAGAGACATGATGTTATTCATACCACTGTTCTGTAGAGAGAGAGACATGATGTTATTCATACCACTGTTCTGTAGAGAGAGAGACATGATACTGTTATTCATACCACTGTTCTGTAGAGAGAGAGACATGATGTTATTCATACCACTGTTCTGTAGAGAGAGAGACATGATGTTATTCATACCACTGTTCTGTAGAGAGAGAGACATGATACTGTTATTCATACCACTGTTCTGTAGAGAGAGAGACATGATGTTATTCATACCACTGTTCTGTAGAGAGAGAGACATGATGTTATTCATACCACTCCTCTGTAGAGAGAGAGACATGATGTTATTCATACCACTCCTCTGTAGAGAGAGAGACATGATGTTATTCATACCACTGTTCTGTAGAGAGAGAGACATGATGTTATTCATACCACTCCTCTGTAGAGAGAGAGACATGATGTTATTCATACCACTGTTCTGTAGAGAGAGAGACATGATGTTATTCATACCACTGTTCTGTAGAGAGAGAGACATGATGTTATTCATACCACTGTTCTGTAGAGAGAGAGACATGATGTTATTCATACCACTGTTCTGTAGAGAGAGAGACATGATGTTATTCATACCACTGTTCTGTAGAGAGAGAGACATGATGTTATTCATACCACTGTTCTGTAGAGAGAGAGACATGATACTGTTATTCATACCACTGTTCTGTAGAGAGAGAGACATGATGTTATTCATACCACTGTTCTGTAGAGAGAGAGACATGATGTTATTCATACCACTGTTCTGTAGAGAGAGAGACATGATGTTATTCATACCACTGTTCTGTAGAGAGAGAGACATGATGTTATTCATACCACTCCTCTGTAGAGAGAGAGACATGATGTTATTCATACCACTGTTCTGTAGAGAGAGAGACATGATGTTATTCATACCACTCCTCTGTAGAGAGAGAGACATGATGTTATTCATACCACTGTTCTGTAGAGAGAGAGACATGATACTGTTATTCATACCACTGTTCTGTAGAGAGAGACATGATGTTATTCATACCACTGTTCTGTAGAGAGAGAGACATGATGTTATTCATACCACTGTTCTGTAGAGAGAGAGACATGATGTTATTCATACCACTGTTCTGTAGAGAGAGAGACATGATACTGTTATTCATATCACTGTTCTGTAGAGAGAGAGACATGATACTGTTATTCATACCACTGTTCTGTAGAGAGAGAGACATGATGTTATTCATACCACTGTTCTGTAGAGAGAGAGACATGATGTTATTCATACCACTGTTCTGTAGAGAGAGAGACATGATGTTATTCATACCACTGTTCTGTAGAGAGAGAGACGTGATGTTATTCATACCACTCCTCTGTAGAGAGAGAGACATGATGTTATTCATACCACTCCTCTGTAGAGAGAGAGACATGATGTTATTCATACCACTGTTCTGTAGAGAGAGAGACATGATACTGTTATTCATACCACTGTTCTGTAGAGAGAGAGACATGATGTTATTCATACCACTCCTCTGTAGAGAGAGAGACATGATGTTATTCATACCACTGTTCTGTAGAGAGAGAGACATGATACTGTTATTCATACCACTGTTCTGTAGAGAGAGACATGATGTTATTCATACCACTGTTCTGTAGAGAGAGAGACATGATGTTATTCATACCACTGTTCTGTAGAGAGAGAGACATGATGTTATTCATACCACTGTTCTGTAGAGAGAGAGACATGATACTGTTATTCATATCACTGTTCTGTAGAGAGAGAGACATGATACTGTTATTCATACCACTCCTCTGTAGAGAGAGAGACATGATGTTATTCATACCACTGTTCTGTAGAGAGAGAGACATGATGTTATTCATACCACTGTTCTGTAGAGAGAGAGACATGATACTGTTATTCATACCACTGTTCTGTAGAGAGAGAGACATGATGTTATTCATACCACTGTTCTGTAGAGAGAGAGACATGATGTTATTCATACCACTGTTCTGTAGAGAGAGAGACATGATACTGTTATTCATACCACTGTTCTGTAGAGAGAGAGACATGATGTTATTCATACCACTGTTCTGTAGAGAGAGAGACATGATGTTATTCATACCACTCCTCTGTAGAGAGAGAGACATGATGTTATTCATACCACTCCTCTGTAGAGAGAGAGACATGATGTTATTCATACCACTGTTCTGTAGAGAGAGAGACATGATGTTATTCATACCACTCCTCTGTAGAGAGAGAGACATGATGTTATTCATACCACTGTTCTGTAGAGAGAGAGACATGATGTTATTCATACCACTGTTCTGTAGAGAGAGAGACATGATGTTATTCATACCACTGTTCTGTAGAGAGAGAGACATGATGTTATTCATACCACTGTTCTGTAGAGAGAGAGACATGATGTTATTCATACCACTGTTCTGTAGAGAGAGAGACATGATGTTATTCATACCACTGTTCTGTAGAGAGAGAGACATGATACTGTTATTCATACCACTGTTCTGTAGAGAGAGAGACATGATGTTATTCATACCACTGTTCTGTAGAGAGAGAGACATGATGTTATTCATACCACTGTTCTGTAGAGAGAGAGACATGATGTTATTCATACCACTGTTCTGTAGAGAGAGAGACATGATGTTATTCATACCACTCCTCTGTAGAGAGAGAGACATGATGTTATTCATACCACTGTTCTGTAGAGAGAGAGACATGATGTTATTCATACCACTCCTCTGTAGAGAGAGAGACATGATGTTATTCATACCACTGTTCTGTAGAGAGAGAGACATGATACTGTTATTCATACCACTGTTCTGTAGAGAGAGACATGATGTTATTCATACCACTGTTCTGTAGAGAGAGAGACATGATGTTATTCATACCACTGTTCTGTAGAGAGAGAGACATGATGTTATTCATACCACTGTTCTGTAGAGAGAGAGACATGATACTGTTATTCATATCACTGTTCTGTAGAGAGAGAGACATGATACTGTTATTCATACCACTGTTCTGTAGAGAGAGAGACATGATGTTATTCATACCACTGTTCTGTAGAGAGAGAGACATGATGTTATTCATACCACTGTTCTGTAGAGAGAGAGACATGATGTTATTCATACCACTGTTCTGTAGAGAGAGAGACGTGATGTTATTCATACCACTCCTCTGTAGAGAGAGAGACATGATGTTATTCATACCACTCCTCTGTAGAGAGAGACATCACAACATGCACATTATCTATAGGGTCTTTGTTAGGTGGACTCTAGCCTGGTCCCAGATCTGTTTGTGCTGTCTTGTCAACTCCTATGGTCATTGTCACATGACAAATTTGGCCAGACAGCACAAACAGATCTGGGACCAGGTTATAAGGACACAGATGCTCAGAACACATGAGTGAGGAAGAGGAAGATGAGAAGGAAGAGCAGCATTACGTGTCTTAGGGTTGTAGAAGCCACAGTTCCCGGGCAGCAGCCTGGGGTCTCTGTCTTCATCATCGTCGTCTTCGTCATCTGAGTCGTCCAACGAGCGTCCTCCCATCACGAATAACACCTCCTCCAGGTTGGGTTGGGGACTCGGGCTGCCACTCTGTACCACATCTCCTGGCTTCACGTCCATTTTCTACACAAAGACGGTGATTTGGAAATGTTGGGAAATATGGAAGTTCTCTCTACCCTGATAAAACTTATGGTTCCTGTTTCCTAGACACAGATCAAGCCTCAACCTGGAATAAAAAATAAACTCAATGTAGAACCCCCATTCAAAGTGTATTTGAGTCAAGGACTAGCATTATTGGTGGTTGGGAAACTGGACCGTTAAGTATAAAAGATTAAAACATTGGTACTTTATTATGTTGTTCATTTACCTCTCTGCATACCCTCTCCACCACCTCCACACAGCTGAGAGAGGCTAGGACCAGGCTGTCCTTCATTAGGGTGTTAGTGAGGTAGTCAGGGGACAGGAGGGCCAGGCGGGTCAGTCCCAGAAGCTCTGGGAGGTGGGGGAGTCGGGACTCCTGGCGGTGTCTCACCCAGGCCAGGGCTGCCTCCACACGGGTACACTCTGTCCTGGTCTGTAGCCTCTCGTTGGACAGACACGCCACTAACCTCTCCTTCTCCAGCAGAGGAAACTCCTCCCAGCGCTGTACGGCATCAAAGTTCTCCAGAAGGAATCCCCAGGCCTTGGCTACCACCTCGGGACAGCCGTGTACCTCCCCGAACTCCAGGATCCCCAGGCAGTTGGTGGCATCGATCTGGTGCTGGAGATAACGGCTGCACACAGTCCGGACCGCCTGGAACTGTAGCTGACTGGACGTGCGTATCAGGCCCTCCACGTTTCCCTGGTTGATGGTGAGTTTCCCTGTGTAGCAGAAGTCTAGAATGGAAGCCATTACGTCAGGATCCACGCCGTGCAGCTCCACCCGGGCAGCTATGCTCTCCACGAAGTCCCCGGAGAACATGGAGTGGAAGTAGACGCTGCAGAGCGCCAGGACGGCCCGGTGGCAAGGGAAGTCGCGGCCGCCCGCGGCCAGAGTCACGTCCACTAGTTTGGGGATGCAGCAGAGGGAGCGCAGCCCCTCCAGGATGCTCTGGGGGTGGGAGGCAAGGCAAAAGTCCAGATCGTCCACATTACGCACCATGGTGACCACGACCCTTCTTCACCTTTACCCTTCTGATCTCTAACCTCTTAATCTGTTCAGAGCCCTCTGCCCAACAGCTGCTGTCAATGTTACCTACAAGAGGAGAGATGAGGGATGAGACTTCTCTGACAAAACTTAATCTTCAGGGTTCGTATCCACAAAGTGCGTTCTCTGGGTAAGAATGCTGATCTTCAGGATCAAGTTGCCCCCCCCCCTCTCATTCATTATGATTTTTTTTTAAATTAAAGGCAAAACTGCATTCCTACTCAGAGATGCTTTGTGAATACGGACCCGGGGATGACAACTGCAGTGGCCTGAGAGAGGTTTTGCTAGATCATCCAAGTTCAGTATGGTCAAATGGCCAGAATACACGTCATGTTTATTCATAGAACACAACAACCAACAAGCTCGGGAACACAGGTGGTTGCAAAAGGCTGTTAATCTGTCGAGTTCATAATAACTACGTGTTACTTTAAAGCTGATTTTCTAATGAATTAACAAACAAAATAAAGTTATTTCCTACCCCTAAAGTGTTGTTAAAATGTGTTTTGCAGCTTTCAAATTTGACTACAAGAGAAAGAAAGAAAGAACAAGAAAAAAAGAATGGGAAAAAAGCAAAATACACAAAGTAATCAACAACTTATTTGGAAATAATGAACATTTTATACGGAGTGGATGCGGATCTGACTTTTTCCGGGGATCTTTAATCCACCGACTAAAAGAACCAGAACTTCCTGAAGCTTCTGATGGCCCCTACGGCATAAACTAGCTAGCTGGGATGGGCTCATCAGGACCACTGATTGAACCCAATCCAGTCCTCAGGCAACTCAGGCAACTCAGGCCACTCAGGCCACTCAGGTAACTAAGGTAACTAAGGTAACTAAGGTAACTAAGGCAACTCAGGCAACTCAGGCAACTAAGGCAACTAAGGCAACTAAGGCAACTAAGGCAACTCAGGCAACTAAGGTAACTAAGGTAACTAAGGCAACTAAGGCAACTAAGGCAACTCAGGCAACTAAGGTAACTAAGGTAACTAAGGCAACTAAGGCAACTAAGGCAACTAAGGCAACTCAGGCAACTAAGGCAACTCAGGCAACTCAGGCAACTAAGGTAACTAAGGTAACTAAGGCAACTCAGGCAACTCAGGCAACTCAGGCAACTCAGGTAACTAAGGTAACTAAGGCAACTAAGGCAACTCAGGCAACTCAGGCAACTCAGGCAACTCAGGCAACTAAGGCAACTAAGGCAACTCAGGTAACTAAGGCAACTCAGACAACTAAGGCAACTCAGGCAACTCAGACAACTCAGACAACTCAGGTAACTAAGGCAACTCAGGCAACTCAGGCAACTCAGGCAACTAAGGTAACTAGGCAACTAAGGCAACTCAGGCAACTCAGGCAACTCAGGCAACTCAGGCAACTCAGGCAACTCAGGCAACTCAGGCAACTCAGGCAACTCAGGCAACTCAGACAACTCAGGCAACTCAGACAACTCAGGCAACTCAGGCAACTCAGACAACTCAGGCAACTCAGGCAACTAAGGCAACTCAGGCAACTCAGGTAACTAAGGTAACTAAGGTAACTCAGGTAACTCAGGCAACTCAGGCAACTCAGGCAACTCAGGCAACTCAGACAACTCAGGCAACTCAGACAACTCAGGCAACTCAGGCAACTCAGGCAACTAAGGCAACTCAGGTAACTCAGACAACTCAGGCAACTAAGGCAACTAAGGCAACTAAGGTAACTGAGGAAACTGAGGCAACTAAGGCAACTAAGGCAACTCAGGCAACTAAGGTAACTCAGGCAACTCAGGTAACTAAGGTAACTCAGGCAACTAAGGTAACTCAGGCAACTCAGGCAACTAAGGTAACTCAGGCAACTAAGGTAACTAAGGTAACTAAGGAAACTCAGGCAACTAAGGTAACTCAGGCAACTAAGGTAACTCAGGCAACTAAGGTAACTCAGACAACTAAGGTAACTCAGGCAACTAAGGTAACTCAGGCAACTCAGGCAACTAAGGTAACTCAGGCAACTAAGGTAACTCAGGCAACTAAGGAAACTAAGGTAACTAAGGAAACTCAGGCAACTAAGGTAACTAAGGTAACTAAGGAAACTCAGGCAACTCAGGTAACTCAGGTAACTAAGGTAACTCAGGCAACTAAGGAAACTCAGGCAACTCAGGCAACTAAGGCAAAGTTAGATCAACGTTAGATCAAAGTTAGATCAACGTTAGATCAAGCTGAAGCAATGTCTGCAAGATCACATCATGATCACACAGTATTCTACATAACAAAACCGCTTATAATTGCATAGTATAACGTTACTGTGTGACAAAAAACACCCACTGTGTTTTTTTTCTTCATGTGGCCAAAACTCAAACAGTGCACGCCACTCGGCAAAATACACAGGTAAGGCTATGCCTCCGTTTAAATTGGTGGGCCGAAGCTGAAACACGTGAAGTTGATGATCCCTGTTAAAGGGACGAGCAGATTTTTTGTATTTGACAGTACAACTTTTTTCTGATGACTATAAAATGTGTTGCCACCTTCAAATCTTTAAACACTGTACGTCATTCACAATAACACCGTACGTCATTCACAATAACACCGTACGTCATTCACAATAACACCGTACGTCATTCACAATAACACTGTACGTCATTCACAATAACACTGTACGTCATTCACAATAACACTGTACGTCATTCACAATAACACTGTACGTCATTCACAATAACACTGTACGTCATTCACAATAACACTGTACGTCATTCACAATAACACTGTACGTCATTCACAATAACACTGTACGTCATTCACAATAACACCGTACGTCATTCACAATAACACTGTACGTCATTCACAATAACACTGTACGTCATTCACAATAACACTGTACGTCATTCACAATAACACTGTACGTCATTCACAATAACACCGTACGTCATTCACAATAACACTGTACGTCATTCACAATAACACTGTACGTCATTCACAATAACACTGTACGTCATTCACAATAACACTGTACGTCATTCACAATAACACTGTACGTCATTCAAAACAAAAATCTAAGATCTAAGTGCATACTGAGAAGGGTAAAACTTAAAGAACAATCGTTCACGATTGAATGCCCGTGCTTTTTGTCTTACAGTAACGTTATGCTATTATATTCAGTTCTGTTATGAAGAATACTGTGAACATTACGTGAGATCTTGCAGACATTGATTTCAGCTTAATCTAACTTTATTAAACGAGCACCATTGGCCTGAGTAGCCTGTTCTCTATAGACAATATAGACATGCGCAGAACGTGATCCACACATGCCCAGAATCTTCGGGAAGCTTCGAATCTTTTAGTCGTGGATTAAAGTTCCCGAAAAAGTCCGATCAGCAGCCACGGCCCAATTTAAAATACAAAATAGTTTGTGAGATTTTTACACCTAGGCCTTAATGTAGAGCCATGCAGTGAAAGATCACAACCTTTGTGAAAACTTTAAATAGTATGTGGAATTTCATAACATTTCCTTTTCATCCTAGGAGAGTTGACATGAAATGTTTTTATTTTTATTTTTTTAAAGTCAAACCTTGTTCGTATGAACCAAGATACATTTCTAAACTCTAGTGTCATAATTAAGTCCATAGCATTCTGTTTACGTGTTGAACAACAGTCACGGAGCTAGCTGTATCCCATGCTCCCTCCGGCCCACAGTAAATTACATTTCCTATCTTCAAACAGGAGAAAAGAAATGAAAGACTTACCAGAGAGGGTAACTAAAGGGAATAATTGCTCATATTTCCGGTAACTGGAAGTGTGTGGTTCAGAGGACGGCCAGTTAGAACAACATGTAGTTGGCAGTATGGAGGACAACTGTTAGAGCCAAGTCATTGGGCCAGACTACTTCGGCTAAATAGCACCCTATTCCCTATGTAGTGCACTATTTTGGACCAGAGCTCTATGGAGGCTAGAGTACCATTGAGGCAGCAGCTGCTGGTCTTTCAGAGGGCTATTTTTAGGATGGCCAAAAGACTCGGGACTAAAGTCAGATTCCAAACTGCATGGTGGGTTTCAACACACTCCACACCTGCTGTTAAAGGGACACACACACAAATACACAAACAGACATACATGCATACACACACTCTCTCTTTCTTTCTTTCTCTCTCTCTCTCTCTCTCTCTCTCTCTCTCTCTCTCTCTCTCTCTCTCTCAGTACCCCCCCCCTCTCTTTATCTCTTTATCTCTCTCTCTCTCTCTCTCTCTCTCTCTCTCTCTCTCTCTCTCTCTCTCTCTCTCTCTCTCTCTCTCTCTCTCTCTCTCTCTCTCTCTCTCAGTACCCCCCTCTCTCTCTCTCTGTCCCCCCACTCTCTCTATCCCTCTCCCCCCCCTCTCTCTATCTCTCTCTCTCTCTCTCTCTCTCTCTTTCTCAGCCCCCCCCCCCTCTCTCTTTCTCAGTCCCTCGCTCTCTCTCTCTTCCTCTCTCTGTTCTCAGGAGAATTAGAAGGTGGTTAATGAGATACTGTAATTTAAATAACTGCTTGTCAAGGAGTAACACAGTTTCATTTGTTACTGTTACAGTGGCTCCATGATAGATAAGATACAGCTCGGTGCTGCGGGGGTAGAGATGTTAGAGGCTAATACTCAACACTGTGTTATAATATGATGGTATTAAGGCCACTCTTCACTGTCACGCCCTGACCATAGAGAGCCATTGGTTCTCTATGGTGTAGAAGGTCAGGGCGTGACTAGGGGGTGTTCTAGTATGTCTATTTCTATGTTGGTGCTAATATGGTTCCCAATTAGAGGCAGCTGTTTATCGTTGCCTCTTATTTAGGTAGCCATTTCCCCACCTGTGTTTTGTGGGATATTGTTTGTGTTTAGTAGCCTGTGTGCACGTCATGACTTCACGTTTCGTTGTTTCTTTATTGCTTTGTTTGTTTCACGGAGATTAAAAATATGTGGAACTATACTCACGCTGCGCCTTGGTCCGCCCATTACGACGATCGTGACACTTCACGATATCAGTAATGATACTGATGTGTCTTAGCATCGTGAGTGATGAAAAAAAGCTATAATAATTCATTTGATTGGATTTATATAATGCTTTTCTACCAACTAACACGTTTGAGGTACATTATGACCCAGATGCAGACACAGTAGAAGAAACATACATTTATTCCTAACAACAGGAGCAGGCAAAACGACAGGTCAAGGCAGACAGGGGTCAATACTCCAGAGAGGGTGTAAAGGGACCAGAACAGCAGGTCAAGGCAGGCAGGGGTCAATAATCCAGAGAGGGTGTAAAGGGACCAGAACAGCAGGTCAGGGCAGGCAGGGGTCAATACTCCAGAGAGGGTGTAAAGGGACCAGAACAGCAGGTCAGGGCAGGCAGGGGTCAATAATCCAGAGAGGGTGTAAAGGGACCAGAACAGCAGGTCAGGGCAGGCAGGGGTCAATAATCCAGAGAGGGTGTAAAGGGACCAGAACAGCAGGTCAGGGCAGGCAGGGGTCAATAATCCAGAGAGGGTGTAAAGGGACCAGAACAGCAGGTCAGGGCAGGCAGGGGTCAATACTCCAGAGAGAGTGTAAAGGGACCAGAACAGCAGGCAGTCTCAGGGTCAGGGCAGGCAGGGGTCAATACTCCAGAGAGGGTGTAAAGGGACCAGAACAGCAGGTCAGGGCAGGCAGGGGTCAATAATCCAGAGAGGGTGTAAAGGGACCAGAACAGCAGGTCAGGGCAGGCAGGGGTCAATACTCCAGAGAGGGTGTAAAGGGACCAGAACAGCAGGTCAGGGCAGGCAGGGGTCAATAATCCAGAGAGGGTGTAAAGGGACCAGAACAGCAGGTCAGGGCAGGCAGGGGTCAATAATCCAGAGAGGGTGTAAAGGGACCAGAACAGCAGGTCAGGGCAGGCAGGGGTCAATACTCCAGAGAGGGTGTAAAGGGTCCAGAACAGCAGGTCAGGGCAGGCAGGGGTCAATACTCCAGAGAGGGTGTAAAGGGTCCAGAACAGCAGGTCAGGGCAGGCAGGGGTCAATAATCCAGAGAGGGTGTAAAGGGACCAGAACAGCAGGTCAGGGCAGGCAGGGGTCAATACTCCAGAGAGGGTGTAAAGGGTCCAGAACAGCAGGTCAGGGCAGGCAGGGGTCAATACTCCAGAGAGGGTGTAAAGGGTCCAGAACAGCAGGTCAGGGCAGGCAGAAAGGTCAAACCCGGGAAGGACTAGAAAACAGGAGCAGGAAAACAGCTGCTGGAAGGTTTCATGAACAAAACGAACAGACAAACAGAGAACACAGGTATAAACACACAGGGGATAATGGAGAAGATGGGCGACACCTGTAGGAGAGTAGAGACAAGCACAAAGACAGGTGAAACAGATCAGGGTGTGACACCAACTGAGTTACTCAAAGCGCTTTACATAGTAGGGGGAAACTTACCTCATCCACTAACCATGTGTAGCACCCACCTGGGTGATGCATGGTGGCCATGTTTTTGCCAGAATGCTCACCACACATCAGCTATCCGATAGAGAGGTGAGGAGTGATATATGCCAATTAGGAATGAAGGGGATGATTAGGTGGCCATGATGGAATGGGGCCTGGTTGGGAATTTGCCATGACACTGGGGTTAACACCCATATTCTTACGATAAGTGCCATGGGACTATTTATGAGAGAGTCAGAGTGTCAGGACATCCGTTTAACGTACCCTCCGAAAGACATCACAATTCCAGCAGTGTCTGGTTTCCGATCCAGGGACCAACTGGACCGACCCTGCTTAGCTTTAGAGGCAAGCCAGCAGTGGGATGCAGGGTGGTTTACTGCTATGATATTAGTAGGTGGACAGTAAAGGCACTTCTCAGAAGAAATCACATGACACTAGCTGTCCTTTTGTTTTAACTACTCCTATAGAAATGGTAGTCTGCCAGGTACTCAGCAGGAAGGTCTGATTTCTCTGTTATTAAAACAAGACCCAGATTGCAAATATAAAGACCCAGTCTATCTAAAAAACTGGAGGCCCCTTACACTTCAATGTTGTGATACAAAAATATTAGCAAAATGCATAGCACTCAGAATTAAAAGGGTTTTGCCAGGTATTGTTCATCCTGATCAGACAGGTTTTTTACATGGACGATATATTGGAGATAATATACGACAACTACTAGAAATAATAGAACATCATGAAACATCTAAGAAGCCAGGCCTGATTTTTATAGCGGATTTTGAAAATAGATTTGATAAAGTACGACTGGTTTTATTTATAAATATACATTTTTTCAATTTCGGTGATTCTCTTATAAAATGAGTAAAAATAATGTATAGCAACCCCAGGTGTAAATAACGGCTACATCTCAGAGAGTTTTGAATTGTCAAGAGGAGTTAAACAAGGGTGTCCGCTGTCACCATATCTATTCGTTTTGGCCATCGAAATCAGATCCAATAACGATATTAGAGGATTAGAAATCCAAGGCTTAAAAACAAAGTGTCCATGTATGCCGATGACTCAAGTTTTATATTAAGTCCACACGCTAGATCCCTGCAATGTCTCATTGAAGATCTAAATAACTTTGCTGTACTCTCTGGACTAAAAACTAGTGTACAATATTACATATTGGATCTTTAAAAAATACAACTTTTACATTACCCTGCAGTTCACCTATAAAATGGGCTGATAGTGAAGTAGACATACTTGGTATTCATATCACAAAATATATAAATTAGCTCTCCACAATGAATTTCAATAGAAAACGTGTAAAAATAGACAAGATCCTGCAACCATGGAGAGGTAAATACCTGTCTATTTATGGAAAAATTGCCCTGATTAAGTCCTTAGTCATATCTCAGTTTACTCACTTACTTATGACGCTGCCTAGTCCTGATGATTCGTTTTTCAAATCATATGAGATTTTTTTTTTTTGAGCTTTATCTGGGACGCTAAACCAGACAAAATAAAACGTGCCTATCTATATAATGAATATGAATTGGGTGTTTTGAGATTATTAAATATAAAAGCACTAAACCTCTCTCTAAAAGCTTCACTTATTCAAAAGTTTTACTTGAACCCTAAATGGTTCTCAAGTAGATTACTAAGAAAAGCTCATCCATTGTTTAAAAATGGCTTTTTTGCCTTTGTGCGGATTGCCATGTCTCATTTTCAATTAATTTAAAATAATACTTCTTTCAAAGTATCTCTCTTTTTCAAACAAGCATTGCATATCTGGCTACAATTTCAATTTCATCCCCCTGAAAAGACAGAACAAATATTACAGCAAAAATTATGGCTGAACACAAATGTGCTGGTTGACAAAATACCTCTATTTATGGGAAAGGGTATTTTGTTCTTAAATTATATTGTAAATTGGAATGGTAGAGTTATGTCTTTCATGGAGTTATCAGAATTGTACGGGAAGGTCTGTACAACCAATTGATTACAGCATTACCCCAGAAATGGAGGAGGCAGGTGGCAGCGGGAGGAGGTAGGGAACTGGTCTGTCTGCCCAATATAAAGGGTCAAAACATGCGGAGGATTAAAAATAGCATAAATAGGAAAGTATACCAGTTTAATGTGAGAACCAGGATGTTGACAACTGTGCCATACAGATTGCAAAACATAATAAAAAGTATGTTTGAATGACACTGAGCGGCAGTGTTTTTACAACTAATGCCGGATTGCCTGAGGCTGATGCCGTGCAGGTGTTTGTACACATGCATATGCACACTCATTCAAATAAACGCATACAATAACATGTAATAGTGCCAGACATGCTTACAAACATATACAGTTGGCATTGCGGTTATGATTTTAGTTGTCCTTGATGTCCTTTGTTTTTTTTTTGTTTTTTTGTTGTTTTCTTTGCATTGTTGTTTGCTGTTTTCTTCTGTCTTCTTCTTTTTTTCTGTCTTCTTCTCTTTAGTTCATTCTCTTGGATGTTGTGGCATTGGGGGGTTCTTGGGGAAATGGAATTAATTGTATTTTTTATTTGTATTTTTCTTCTTGGGGGGGGGGGGGGGGACTGTGGGAGGGGTCTTGAATGGTTGAGGGACAGCTACTGTGGAACTGTGGGGGGATCTTAGAGGTTTCGGGTTCATGTTTTTTGGCCTGATGGGAGATCTGTCAACGTGCCCTTGAGCAGGGCATTGACCCTGGATGCTTCTGTGTGTCGCTCTGAATGGGAGTCTGCTGGATGACTGGTATGATGTAGTTGTTGAGCGGCTTCACTGCAAGTATAATGTATTTTTCGGATATTCAATAAAACTTTTTTTTTAAATAAGAAAAAAAAAAAAAAAAAAGTCCTTTAAATTAATTTATTGTAACGGCAGCCTTCCTCCTCTTCACGAGAAGAGGAGGTGTAGCAGGGATTGGACCAACACGCAGCGTAGCCAGTGCTCAACATGTTTAATTAAGACGATAAACAGTGAACACTTACAAATACAAAATAACAAAATGTGGCAAACCGATACAGTCCTCTCTGGTGAAACGAACACAAAGACAGGAAACAACCACCCACCATCCCCAACACAAAACAAGCCACCTAAATATGATTCCCAATCAGAGACAACACAAAACACCTGCCTCTGATTGGGAACCATATTAGGCCAAACATAGAAGCAGACAAACTAGACACACAACATAGAATGCCCACCCAGCTCACGTCCTGACCAACACTAAAACAAGAAAAACACACAAGAACTATAGTCAGAACGTGACATGTATTGTAATAGTGTTATAGCTTGTATTATGCAGTTGACTACCAGTTTCTGAGATTGGAAAGTTTACTGTAGGTCTTCTCTTTAAATAATAAACGCTGTTACAACTATTCACAAAGAACACAAAGGTATTCACACTCCCAAGTGGCGCAGCGGTCTAACGAACTGCTTCGCAGTGCTTAAGGCGTCACTACAGACCCGGGTTCGATCTCAGGCTGTGTCACAACTGGCCGTGACCTGGAGCCCCATAGGACGGCACACAATTGGTCCTGGTTAGAGGAGGGTTTAGCCGGGGGGGAATTTGCTTGGCTCATTGCACTCTAGCGATTGGCCGACCCCGCTAGTCATGGGTGGGAACCAGACAGTCAATGTCTGACAGGTTGGCCTATTCTGTGGGCAGAACTACCATCCTGTTCTGTTGGCGACCAAACAATTACAACAGCACCATCAGTATCAACCAGGAAGCATTTATCAGAAGCCTTTTCACTTGAGATGTTGCCACCATCTTACTCTGTTTCATATAAAAGCAAGATAACATGCATCAGTTATAACAGCTTGGTGTATTAGTCCAATAGCTGGAGATGGAAGAGATGGGTCTCTCATGGGACAGGGCAAAAGCCAGGGCCAAAGACAGAGGTCAGTGGCAGGTTATTGTTGCCTCCTTACAGTACGTCGTACACGAGACAGAGAACTAAGTAAGGAAATTAGGAAATAAGGAAATTAATAAGTTACTAAGTAACTAACTTAGCAAGTCAGTTAATAGGTAAGTAAGCTATTAAGTAAGTAACTAAGTAATTAAGTAGGCAAGTAACTAAGTAAGTAAGTAACTGAGTAAGTAAGCAAGCATGTAACTAAGTAAGTAAGCAAGCAATCAAGTAAGTAACTAACCAACTAAGTAAGTAAGTAATTAAGTAATTAAGTAAGTAATTAGGTAACTAAATAACTACATAAGTAAATATGTAAGTACGTTACTAAGTAGGTATGTTCGTACGCAAGTACATACGTTGGTAACCAAGTAAGTAACTAAGTAACTACTTAAGTTGTTAAGTAAGCAACTAAGTATGTTTGCAAGTAAGTAATGAAGTACACAAACAAAAAAATGTCAGAAGAAAAGGGATGCTTACTGCTTGTGCTGCTGCGACTGTTATTTCTGTCAGAGATGTGGTTGTCGAGGATATTTTTGTCACCAAGCAGGTTTTTTCTAGCGAGAAGTTTTTTGTCAGAAGCCTTTGTCAGATTTATAGTTTTCCCTTCACAGGTTACCACAGTCCGACTCTGTTTAATACAGAGCAAGGTAACATTACTCAGCTATAACAGCTTGGTGTTTTAGTCTAAGGGGAGGAAAAGGAACTCTTACTGACTTACTGAATGTGCTGCGTCCGCTGAAGATTTCAATTCAGTGAGGAGCTTTTTGCCACCAATCTGGATGTTTTTGGTCAAATCGACAGTTATAAATTCTTCAGAAGACTTGTTCTGACTGACCTCTCCTTCCAATGACAATGTGTGACTCGCACACCATCTTACTCTGTGGAAGGCAGGGCAATACTATGCATCAGTAGAACAGATTGGTGTCTTAGTCCAAGAACAAAAAACAAAAGTGTATTTGGATATACTGCATTTCCTGAAGTGGCTGAAGATGTAATTTCAGGGAGGAGCTTTTTGCCACCAAGCTGAACTTTAGTTAGATGGACAGTCATCACTTCTTCAGACTGTTGTGTTCTGAATCCTTTTGCGGAGGCCGTGTCTCACCACCATTTTACTCTGTTGAAGAAGACAAGGCAAGACCGCACATCAGTTAAAATAACTTGGTCAAATAGACCTATAAGTCCAAGAACAGAAACAAAAAAATATCTTGAGAGTGGAGAGATATGGACTTAAGGTGCTTGTCGAAGCTTCCGGAGATCTCATTTCACAACGGAGCATTTGCCACCAAACCGAAGGATGTTGTTGGTCAGGTCAACAATAGGATGTTCAGAAGGCTTGACCTCTTCTGTGGAAAACGACACCATTTTACTCTGTTGAGCCATCTCATTCATCAGTTATTATGCAGTGTCCATATTAAGGACAGTCTCATTCTCAACATCCGGATGTCCTAATTCGAACACCATAATTATAACAGAATGGAGTACTAGAACAGAAACACATATCTGAGGAAAGAGGAAAGAGGAAATACAATGTAAACCAAATGTAAAGGCTTTCATCAGCACAACACGTTGACGTATTAGTTCAAGAGCAGCAAAACAGAGGTGTTTGGTTAAAAGAATATGTAAGAAACATCTGAGGAAGAACTAGAAATACAGATTGGTGGTGTTGCTGGGTTGCAGAACAGAGCATTGGGTCAGGCCTTGTAATATATAACTGCTGTAGCTGCTGAAGACTTTTTGCCACCCAGTTGAACATTTCGTGAGATCGACAGTCATCTCTTCCGCCATTATCTTATTCTGTAGAAGACAAAAACTATTTATCGGTATAGCAGCCTGGTAAATCCTCCTAAAAACAGAAAGAGACATATCAAAAGGGGGAGGTAATGTGACGCTTATTGCTTGTCTTGCTATTAGCTCTGATTTATTTAAACTAATCATCGACTTAATTTCTGTCAGGAGATTTTTTATCACGAGGAGGAGGTTTTTGTCTGAAACCACATGGATAGTTTTCACCTCCTTGCTACTCTCAGTTAAAGTTTTCACAACTGAAAGAAAACTGTGACAGATGTGTTTTGTTATTGTGTGTTTGGATGAGAGCAGTGTCCTATTCATGTTATTAACACATGGCAACAACAGACACAAAACATCAAATTCCTAACCTCATGGATTGACCAATGATTGAATTGATCCAACGGTGACATCAATTCCCAAACCAACTATTAGAAGTAGTGACTTGCTTTGTGAAAGAATGTTGAATGAATAAACATAACCAAATAGAAATACTATATACTGTATATATATATATATACCAGTTGATGCCACTTTAACAGCCCTGCTGTTTTCAACTCTCTAGAGACCTCAGGAGCGGTAGAGATACTCTTAATGATCGGCTATGAAAAGCCAACTGACATTTACTCCTGATTATTATTTGACCATGCTGGTCATTTATGAACATTTGAACATCTTGGCCATGTTCTGTTATAATCTCCACCCGGCACAGCCAGAAGAGGACTGGCCACCCCTCATAGCCTGGTTCCTCTATAGGTTTCTTCCTAGGTTTTGGCCTTTCTAGGGAGTTTTTCCTAGACACCGTGCCTCTACACCTGCATTGCTTACTGTTTGGGGTTTTAGGCTGGGTTTCTGTACAGCACTTCGAGATATTAGCTGATGTACGTAGGGCTATATAAAATTAACTTGATTTGATTTGATTTGGTCCTGTTGCTCTGTTCACAAACACAAACAGACCCTCACAGAGCCCCAGGACAGCAACACAATTAGACACAACCAAATCATGAGAAAACAAAAATATAATTACTTGACACATTGGAAAGAATTTACAAAAAAACAGAGCAAACTAGAATGCTATTTGGCACTAAACAGTGAGTACACAGTTGCAGAATACCTGACCACTGTGACTGACCCAAACTTAAGGAAAGCTTTGACTATGTACAGACTCAGTGAGCATAGCCTTGCTATTGAGAAAGACTGCTGTAGGCAGACCTGGCTCTCAAGAGAAGACAGGCTATGTGCACACTGCCCACAAAATGAGGTGGAAACTGAGCCTCACTTCCTAACCTCCTGCCCAATGTTTGACCATATTAGAGACACATATTTCCCTCAGATTACACAGACCCACAAAGAATTCGAAAACAAACCCGATTTTGATAAACTCCCATATCTACTGGGTGAAATACCACAGTGTTCCATCACAGCAGCAAGATGTGTGACCTGTTGTCACAAGAAAAGGGCAACCAGTGAAGAACAAACACCATTGTAAACACAACCCATATTTATGTTTATTTATTGTCCCTTTTGTACTTTAACTATTTACACATCATTATAACACTGTATATATACATAATATGACATTTGAAATGTCTTTATTCTCTTGGAACTTTTGTGAGTGTAATGTTTACTGTAAATTTTTGTATTGTTTATTTCACTTTTGTTTATTATCTATTTCACTTGCTTGGCAATGTTAACATATGTATTCCATGCCAATCAAGCCCTTAAATTGAAATGTAATTGAGATTAAGTTAGAGCGAGAGAGAGAGAGTTAGAGTGAGTGAGTGAGAGTGAGTTAGAGTGAGAGAGAGAGAGAGAGAGAGAGAGAGAGAGAGAGAGAGAGAGAGAGAGAGAGAGAGAGAGCTAGAGTGGGTGAGTTAGAGAGAGAGAGACATAGTGATTTAGAGTGAGTGAGCTAGAGTGAGCTAGAGTGAGTGAGAGAGAGAACACAGAGTCAAATACCTCTCAGGCCACTTGGGGAGAGTGGAGCTCAACTACAGTGAGTTCCGAACTGAACAGAGAGGAGAGGAAACCAGAACAGAACAGGGAGAGGAGAGGAAACCAGAACAGAACAGAGAGAGGAGAGGAAACCAGAACAGAGAGAGGAGAGGAAACCAGAACAGAGAGAGGAGAGGAAACCAGAACAGAACAGAGAGAGGAGAGGAAACCAGAACAGAACAGAGAGAGGGGAGGAAACCAGAACAGAGGAGAGGAAACCAGAACAGAACAGAGAGAGGAGAGGAAACCAGAACAGAACAGAGAGAGGAGAGGAAACCAGAACAGAGAGAGGAGAGGAAACCATGACAGAACAGAGAGAGGAGAGGAAACCAGAACAGAACAGAGAGAGGAGAGGAAACCAGAACAGAGAGAGGAGAGGAAACCAGAACAGAGGAGAGGAAACCAGAACAGAACAGAGAGAGGAGAGGAAACCAGAACAGAACAGAGAGAGGGGAGGAAACCAGAACAGAGGAGAGGAAACCAGAACAGAACAGAGAGAGGAGAGGAAACCAGAACAGAACAGAGAGAGGAGAGGAAACCAGAACAGAGAGAGGAGAGGAAACCAGAACAGAACAGAGAGAGGAGAGGAAACCAGAACAGAGAGAGGAGAGGAAACCAGAACAGAACAGAGAGAGGAGAGGAAAACCAGAACAGAACAGAGAGAGGAGAGGAAACCAGAACAGAACAGAGAGAGGATAGGAAACCAGAACAGAACAGAGAGAGGAGAGGAAACCAGAACAGAACAGAGAGAGGAGAGGAAACCAGAACAGAACAGAGAGAGGAGAGGAGAGGATTTACTATGGAACAGAGAGAAGAACAGAGAGAGGAGAGGAAACCAGAACAGAACAGAGAGAGGAGAGGAAACCAGAACAGAGAGAGGAGAGGAGAGGAATTACTATGGAACAGAGAGAGGAACAGAGAGAGGAGAGGAAACAAGAACAGAACAGAGAGAGGAGAGGAAACCAGAACAGAACAGAGAGTGGAGAGGAAACCAGAACAGAACAGAGAGAGGAGAGGAAACCAGAACAGAACAAAGAGAGGAGAGGAAACCAGAACAGAACAGAGAGAGGAGAGGAAACCAGAACAGAACAGAGAGAGGGGAGGAAACCAGAACAGAACAGAGAGAGGAGAGGAGAACAGAACAGAGAGAGGAGAGGAAACCAGAACAGAACAGAGAGAGGAGAGGAAACCAGAACAGAACAGAGAGAGGGGAGGAAACCAGAACAGAACAGAGAGAGGAGAGGAAACCAGAACAGAACAGAGAGAGGAGAGGAAACCAGAACAGAGCAGAGAGAGGAGAGGAAACCAGAACAGAGCAGAGAGAGGAGAGGAAACCAGAACAGAACAGAGAGAGGGGAGGAAACCAGAACAGAACAGAGAGAGGAGAGGAGAACAGAACAGAGAGAGGGGAAGAAACCAGAACAGAACAGAGAGGAAACCAGAACAGAGAGAGGAGAGGAAACCAGAACAGAACAGAGAGAGGAGAGGAAACCAGAACAGAACAGAGAGAGGAGAGGAAAACAGAACAGAACAGAGAGAGGAGAGGAGAACAGAACAGAGAGAGGAGAGGAAACCAGAACAGAACAGAGAGAGGAGAGGAGAACAGAACAGAGAGAGGAGAGGAAACCAGAACAGAACAGAGAGAGGAGAGGAGAACAGAACAGAGAGAGGAGAGGAAACCAGAACAGAACAGAGAGAGGAGAGGAGAACAGAACAGAGAGAGGAGAGGAAACCAGAACAGAACAGAGAGAGGAGAGGAAACCAGAACAGAACAGAGAGAGGAGAGGAGAACAGAACAGAGAGTGGAGAGGAAACCAGAACAGAACAGAGAGAGGAGAGGAAACCAGAACAGAACAGAGAGAGGAGAGGAGAACAGAACAGAGAGTGGAGAGGAAACCAGAACAGAACAGAGAGAGGAGAGGAAACCAGAACAGAACAGAGAGAGGAGAGGAGAACAGAACAGAGAGAGGAGAGGAAAACCAGAACAGAGCAGAGAGAGGAGAGGAGAACAGAACAGAAAAGAGAGGAAACCAGAACAAAACAGAGAGAGGAGAGGAAACCAGAACAGAACAGAGAGAGGAGAGGAGAACAGAACAGAACAGAGAGAGGGGAAGAAACCAGAACAGAACAGAGAGAGGAGAGAAAACCAGAACAGAGAGAGGAGAGGAAACCAGAACAGAACAGAGAGTGGAGAGGAAACCAGAACAGAACAGAGAGTGGAGAGGAAACCAGAACAGAACAGAGAGAGGAGAGGAAACCAGAACAGAACAGAGAGAGGAGAGGAAACCAGAACAGAACAGAGAGAGGAGAGGAAACCAGAACAGAACAGAGAGAGGAGAGGAAACCAGAACAGAACAGAGAGAGGGGAGGAAACCAGAACAGAACAGAGAGAGGAGAGGAAACCAGAACAGAACAGAGAGAGGAGAGGAAACCAGAACAGAACAGAGAGAGGAGAGGAAACCAGAACAGAACAGAGAGTGGAGAGGAAACCAGAACAGAACAGAGAGTGGAGAGGAAACCAGAACAGAACAGAGAGAGGAGAGGAAACCAGAACAGAACAGAGAGAGGAGAGGAAACCAGAACAGAACAGAGAGAGGAGAGGAAACCAGAACAGAACAGAGAGAGGAGAGGAAACCAGAACAGAGCAGAGAGAGGAGAGGAAACCAGAACAGAACAGAGAGAGGAGAGGAAACCAGAACAGAACAGAGAGAGGGGAGGAAATCAGAACAGAGAGAGGAGAGAAAACCAGAACAGAGAGAGAGGAGAGGAAACCAGAACAGAATAGAGAGAGGAGAGGAGAACAGAACAGAGAGAGGAGAGGTAACCAGAACAGAACAGAGAGGAAACCAGAACAGAACAGAGGAGAGGAAACCAGAACAGAACAGAGAGAGGAGAGGAAACCAGAACAGAACAGAGAGAGGGGAGGAAATCAGAACAGAGAGAGGAGAGGAAACCAGAACAGAACAGAGAGAGGAGAGGAAACCAGAACAGAACAGAGAGAGGAGAGGAGAACAGAACAGAGAGAGGAGAGGAAACCAGAACAGAACAGAGAGAGGAGAGAAAACCAGAACAGAACAGAGAGAGGAGAGGAAACCAGAACAGAACAGAGAGAGGAGAGGAGAACAGAGAGAGAGGAGAGGAGAACAGAACAGAGAGAGGAGAGGAAACCAGAACAGAGAGAGGAGAGGAGAACAGAGAGGAGAGGAAACCAGAACAGAACAGAGAGAGGAGAGGAAACCAGAACAGAACAGAGAGTGGAGAGGAAACCAGAACAGAACAGAGAGAGGATAGGAGAACAGAGAGGAGAGGAAACCAGAACAGAACAGAGAGAGGAGAGGAAACCAGAACAGAACAGAGAGAGGAGAGGAGAACAGAGAGGAGAGGAAACCAGAACAGAACAGAGAGAGGAGAGGAAACCAGAACAGAACAGAGAGTGGAGAGGAAACCAGAACAGAACAGAGAGAGGATAGGAGAACAGAACAGAGAGAGGAGAGGAGAACAGAACAGAACAGAGGAGAGGAAACCAGAACAGAACAGAGGAGAGGAAACCAGAACAGAGCAGAGAGAGGAGAGGAAACCAGAACAGAACAGAGAGAGGAGAGGAAACCAGAACAGAACAGAGAGAGGAGAGGAAACCAGAACAGAACAGAGAGAGGAGAGGAGAACAGAACAGAGAGAGGAGAGGAAACCAGAACAGAACAGAGAGAGGAGAGGAGAACAGAACAGAGAGAGGAGAGGAAACCAGAACAGAACAGAGAGAGGAGAGGAAACCAGAACAGAACAGAGAGAGGAGAGGAGAACAGAACAGAGAGTGGAGAGGAAACCAGAACAGAACAGAGAGAGGAGAGGAAACCAGAACAGAACAGAGAGAGGAGAGGAGAACAGAACAGAGAGTGGAGAGGAAACCAGAACAGAACAGAGAGAGGAGAGGAAACCAGAACAGAACAGAGAGAGGAGAGGAGAACAGAACAGAGAGAGGAGAGGAAAACCAGAACAGAGCAGAGAGAGGAGAGGAGAACAGAACAGAAAAGAGAGGAAACCAGAACAGAACAGAGAGAGGAGAGGAAACCAGAACAGAACAGAGAGAGGAGAGGAGAACAGAACAGAACAGAGAGAGGGGAAGAAACCAGAACAGAACAGAGAGAGGAGAGAAAACCAGAACAGAGAGAGGAGAGGAAACCAGAACAGAACAGAGAGTGGAGAGGAAACCAGAACAGAACAGAGAGTGGAGAGGAAACCAGAACAGAACAGAGAGAGGAGAGGAAACCAGAACAGAACAGAGAGAGGAGAGGAAACCAGAACAGAACAGAGAGAGGAGAGGAAACCAGAACAGAACAGAGAAAGGAGAGGAAACCAGAACAGAACAGAGAGAGGGGAGGAAACCAGAACAGAACAGAGAGAGGAGAGGAAACCAGAACAGAACAGAGAGAGGAGAGGAAACCAGAACAGAACAGAGAGAGGAGAGGAAACCAGAACAGAACAGAGAGTGGAGAGGAAACCAGAACAGAACAGAGAGTGGAGAGGAAACCAGAACAGAACAGAGAGAGGAGAGGAAACCAGAACAGAACAGAGAGAGGAGAGGAAACCAGAACAGAACAGAGAGAGGAGAGGAAACCAGAACAGAACAGAGAGAGGAGAGGAAACCAGAACAGAGCAGAGAGAGGAGAGGAAACCAGAACAGAACAGAGAGAGGAGAGGAAACCAGAACAGAACAGAGAGAGGGGAGGAAATCAGAACAGAGAGAGGAGAGAAAACCAGAACAGAGAGAGAGGAGAGGAAACCAGAACAGAATAGAGAGAGGAGAGGAGAACAGAACAGAGAGAGGAGAGGTAACCAGAACAGAACAGAGAGGAAACCAGAACAGAACAGAGGAGAGGAAACCAGAACAGAACAGAGAGAGGAGAGGAAACCAGAACAGAACAGAGAGAGGGGAGGAAATCAGAACAGAGAGAGGAGAGGAAACCAGAACAGAACAGAGAGAGGAGAGGAAACCAGAACAGAACAGAGAGAGGAGAGGAGAACAGAACAGAGAGAGGAGAGGAAACCAGAACAGAACAGAGAGAGGAGAGAAAACCAGAACAGAACAGAGAGAGGAGAGGAAACCAGAACAGAACAGAGAGAGGAGAGGAGAACAGAGAGAGAGGAGAGGAGAACAGAACAGAGAGAGGAGAGGAAACCAGAACAGAGAGAGGAGAGGAGAACAGAGAGGAGAGGAAACCAGAACAGAACAGAGAGAGGAGAGGAAACCAGAACAGAACAGAGAGTGGAGAGGAAACCAGAACAGAACAGAGAGAGGATAGGAGAACAGAGAGGAGAGGAAACCAGAACAGAACAGAGAGAGGAGAGGAAACCAGAACAGAACAGAGAGAGGAGAGGAGAACAGAGAGGAGAGGAAACCAGAACAGAACAGAGAGAGGAGAGGAAACCAGAACAGAACAGAGAGTGGAGAGGAAACCAGAACAGAACAGAGAGAGGATAGGAGAACAGAACAGAGAGAGGAGAGGAGAACAGAACAGAACAGAGGAGAGGAAACCAGAACAGAACAGAGGAGAGGAAACCAGAACAGAGCAGAGAGAGGAGAGGAAACCAGAACAGAACAGAGAGAGGAGAGGAAACCAGAACAGAACAGAGAGAGGAGAGGAAACCAGAACAGAACAGAGAGAGGGGAGGAAACCAGAACAGAACAGAGAGAGGAGAGGAAACCAGAACAGAACAGAGAGAGGAGAGGAAACCAGAACAGAGCAGAGAGAGGAGAGGAAACCAGAACAGAACAGAGAGAGGGGAAGAAACCAGAACAGAACAGAGAGGAAACCAGAACAGAGAGAGGAGAGGAAACCAGAACAGAACAGAGAGAGGAGAGGAAACCAGAACAGAACAGAGAGAGGGGAAGAAACCAGAACAGAACAGAGAGGAAACCAGAACAGAGCAGAGAGAGGAGAGGAAACCAGAACAGAGCAGAGAGAGGAGAGGAAACCAGAACAGAACAGAGAGGAAACCAGAACAGAGAGAGGAGAGGAAACCAGAACAGAACAGAGAGAGGGGAAGAAACCAGAACAGAACAGAGAGGAAACCAGAACAGAGAGAGGAGAGGAAACCAGAACAGAACAGAGAGAGGGGAAGAAAACAGAACAGAACAGAGAGAGGAGAGGAGAACAGAACAGAGAGAGGAGAGGAAACCAGAACAGAACAGAGAGAGGAGAGGAGAACAGAACAGAGAGAGGAGAGGAAACCAGAACAGAACAGAGAGAGGAGAGGAGAACAGAACAGAGAGAGGAGAGGAAACCAGAACAGAACAGAGAGAGGAGAGGAGAACAGAACAGAGAGAGGAGAGGAAACCAGAACAGAACAGAGAGAGGAGAGGAAACCAGAACAGAACAGAGAGAGGAGAGGAGAACAGAACAGAGAGTGGAGAGGAAACCAGAACAGAACAGAGAGAGGAGAGGAAACCAGAACAGAACAGAGAGAGGAGAGGAGAACAGAACAGAGAGTGGAGAGGAAACCAGAACAGAACAGAGAGAGGAGAGGAAACCAGAACAGAACAGAGAGAGGAGAGGAGAACAGAACAGAGAGAGGAGAGGAAAACCAGAACAGAGCAGAGAGAGGAGAGGAGAACAGAACAGAAAAGAGAGGAAACCAGAACA
Source organism: Salvelinus namaycush (assembly GCF_016432855.1). Classification (NCBI taxonomy): domain Eukaryota; kingdom Metazoa; phylum Chordata; class Actinopteri; order Salmoniformes; family Salmonidae; genus Salvelinus; species Salvelinus namaycush. The sequence goes on from NW_024061258.1 coordinate 132,242, forward strand.
AAACAGAGAGAGGAGAGGAAACCAGAACAGAACAGAGAGAGGAGAGGAGAACAGAACAGAACAGAGAGAGGGGAAGAAACCAGAACAGAACAGAGAGAGGGAGAGAAAACCAGAACAGAGAGAGGAGAGGAAACCAGAACAGAACAGAGAGTGGAGAGGAAACCAGAACAGAACAGAGAGTGGAGAGGAAACCAGAACAGAACAGAGAGAGGAGAGGAAACCAGAACAGAACAGAGAGAGGAGAGGAAACCAGAACAGAACAGAGAGAGGAGAGGAAACCAGAACAGAACAGAGAGAGGAGAGGAAACCAGAACAGAACAGAGAGAGGGGAGGAAACCAGAACAGAACAGAGAGAGGAGAGGAAACCAGAACAGAACAGAGAGAGGGGAGGAAACCAGAACAGAACAGAGAGAGGAGAGGAAACCAGAACAGAACAGAGAGAGGAGAGGAAACCGGAACAGAACAGAGAGAGGAGAGGAAACCAGAACAGAACAGAGAGTGGGAGGAACCAGAACAGAACAGAGAGTGGAGAGGAAACCAGAACAGAACAGAGAGAGGAGAGGAAACCAGAACAGAACAGAGAGAGGAGAGGAAACCAGAACATAACAGAGAGAGGAGAGGAAACCAGAACAGAACAGAGAGAGGAGAGGAAACCAGAACAGAACAGAGAGAGGGGAGGAAATCAGAACAGAGAGAGGAGAGAAAACCAGAACAGAGAGAGAGGAGAGGAAACCAGAACAGAATAGAGAGAGGGAGAGAGAACAGAACAGAGAGAGGAGAGGTAACAGAACAGAACAGAGAGGAAACCAGAACAGAACAGAGAGGAGAGGAAACCAGAACAGAACAGAGAGAGGAGAGGAAACCAGA
>NW_024061258.1:133208-161303 GCF_016432855.1 Salvelinus namaycush
CCTTATTAACCTTATTACCCCAGCCCTTATTACCTTATTACCCACCCTTATTACCTTAGTACCCCAGCCCTTATTACCCCAGCCTTATTATCCAGCCTTATTACCCTTATTACCCCAGCCCTTATTACCCCAGCCCTTATTACCCCAGCCCTTATTACCACAACCCTTATTACCCCAGCCCTTATTACCCCAGCCCTTATTACCCCAGCCCTTATTACCCCAGCCCTTATTACCCCAGCCCTTATTAACCTTATTACCCCAGCCCTTATTACCCCAGCCCTTATTACCCCAGCCCTTATTAACCTTATTACCCCAGCCCTTATTAACCTTATTATCCCAGCCCTTATTAACCTTATTACCCCAGCCCTTATTAACCTTATTACCCCAGCCCTTATTAACCTTATTAACCCAGCCCTTATTAACCTTATTACCCTAGCCCTTATTAACCTTATTATCCCAGCCCTTATTAACCTTATTACCCCAGCCCTTATTAACCTTATTACCCCAGCCCTTATTAACCTTATTACCCCAGCCCTTATTAACCTTATTAACCCAGCCCTTATTAACCTTATTTCCCCAGCCCTTATTAACCTTATTATCCCAGCCCTTATTAACCTTATTACCCCAGCCCTTATTAACCTTATTACCCCAGCCCTTATTAACCTTATTACCCCAGCCCTTATTAACCTTATTACCCCAGCCCTTATTAACCTTATTACCCCAGCCCTTATTACCCTTATTACCCCAGCCCTTATTAACCTTATTACCCCAGCCCTTATTAACCTTATTACCCCAGCCCTTATTAACCTTATTACCCCAGCCCTTATTTACCTTATTTCCCCAGCCCTTATTAACCTTATTACCCCAGCCCTTATTAACCTTATTACCCCAGCCCTTATTACCCTTATTACCCCAGCCCTTATTAACCTTATTACCCCAGCCCTTATTAACCTTATTACCCCAGCCCTTATTAACCTTATTACCCAGCCCTTATTAACCTTATTACCCCAGCCCTTATTAACCTTATTACCCCAGCCCTTATTACCCTTATTACCCCAGCCCTTATTAACCTTATTACCCCAGCCCTTATTAACCTTATTACCCCAGCCCTTATTAACCTTATTACCCCAGCCCTTATTACCCCAGCCCTTATTAACCTTATTACCCCAGCCCTTATTAACCTTATTACCCCAGCCCTTATTAACCTTATTACCCCAGCCCTTATTAACCTTATTACCCCAGCCCTTATTAACCTTATTATCCCAGCCCTTATTAACCGTATTACCCCAGCCCTTATTAACTTTATTACCCCAGCCCTTATTACCCTTATTACCCCAGCCCTTATTAACTTTATTATCCCAGCCCTTATTAACCTTATTACCCAGCCCTTATTACCCTTATTACCCCAGCCCTTATTAACCTTATTACCCCAGCCCTTATTAACCTTATTACCCCAGCCCTTATTACCCCAGCCCTTATTAACCTTATTTCCCCAGCCCTTATTACCCCAGCCCTTATTACCCTTATTACCCCAGCCCTTATTAACCTTATTACCCCAGCCCTTATTAACCTTATTACCCCAGCCCTTATTAACCTTATTACCCCAGCCCTTATTACCCCAGCCCTTATTACCCCAGCCCTTATTACCCCAGCCCTTATTACCCCAGCCCTTATTAACCTTATTACCCCAGCCCTTATTACCCCAGCCCTTATTAACCTTATTATCCCAGCCCTTATTACCCCAGCACTTTTTACCCCAGCCCTTATTACCCCAACATGGAGCACCATATACAGTGTCCTGTAACTATGAACTATATTATAAAGAACAGAAATATAAAAGCAACATGCAACAATTTATAAGATTTTACCGAGTTACAGTTCATATAACGAACTCAGTCAGTTGAAATAAATAAATTAGGTCCTAATCTATGGATTTCACATGACTGGGCAGGGACGCAGCCATGGGTGGGCCTGGGAGGGCATTTGGGAGCCCGGTCCGGCTCAGAATTAGTTTTTCCCCACAAAAGGGCTTTATTACAGACAGAAATACTCCTCAGTTTCATCGGGTGGAGGGTGTAAAAATTCTAGGATCTTTTATTTCAGCTCATGAAACACTTTACATGTTGCTTTTCTATGTTTTTTCAGTATACATTCCCAACTACATTTGTCTCAACTTTCATGCCACTCGTTATTGCTACCATTACAAACTAAAGCTGCTTTTTTCCATCACGTTGAAGGTCTGGGAGTTTAAAATACAGATTATTTTGCAAAGAGTCTACTAATCCTAAATACTTTGATGTAAGGTCAAAGTTCATGGGATCCTACAGGAAGAAAGCTTAAAATAAATGAAAACGTTCAGGTTTAAGGTGATCAATTGTAAACATGGAATGTAAACATGAATATTCTGAATGTAAATACACATCTACCACACCTACTACACAGTGACATGCTGTACACTTTAAAGCCAAGAACTGCCCCACAAATTACAGGGTTGATGCTTTTGTATCTAATGCCATCAGCCACACAGGTCCAGCCCAAATGCAGCTGCTACTCATGAATACATAATACAGCTAACTGTAACGGGTGACTAACGAATCCTTCCAGAATCTCACTATTCAACAACAGATTGGTGTGCCTGTGCATGAAATTACAACCAACCCTGTCTCATGAGAGATACGTTCCATTTCAAAGCATGAATCAGTTTAATGTATTTGTCTCTTAAAGGTACAGAGTCATTTTTCTTTTTTTTAAGCATCATTGTCATAATCTCACTATTCAACAACATATTGGTGTGAGATACAAAAATCACAGTATGTTCTTTTTAAGCTGTAGACTAGTCCCTCTATCATCCATCAGGATCCTGTGGCTTGGCAGACCCACAGTGATAACGACACGTCCCTCGACAACACAGATAATGAACACCATATGAATTGGTAATAAGTTGACCCGTCTGACCGTCCATTATCATGGGTAAGCAATCAGTAAATACATACATCTACAGGAAATATCTAATACATTTGTATTTCATGTTTATGGCCAGGATTTCCAAGAGATGGCTAAAGTTATAAATTGAGTTATTACTGTAAAATTAACAGTAAATAGTTGTATGGTGTACTTAACTAACAACCTACATAGGCAATCTATCCTCTAAACTCAACATTTTTTCATAACTGTATTCTCTCATAAAGGACCAAACTTTTGTGATTCAGAAATTAATAAATAAAAACAAAATGTTAAATGAAAACCATCAATCAATAAAAAATATTGACAAGCATTTGCAATTTGACATTGACAAAAAAACACCTTATGGAACAGCCGGGCGACTGTGAAGCAACACAAACACACATACGATAGCATACGCATTATACACACACGTACACATGTATGTAGTACTGTAGATATGTGGTAGTGGTGTAGTAGGGGCCTGAGGGCACACAGTCTGAGAATGTACTGTAATGTTTTTTAAATTGTATAAATTGCCTTAATTTTGCTGTACCCGAGGAAGAGTAGCTGCTGCCTTGGCAGGAACTAATGGGGATCCATAATAAACCCCAGGAAGAGTAGCTGCTGCCCTGCAGGAAGTAATGGGGATCCATAATAAACCCCAGGAAGAGTAGCTGCTGCCTTGGCAGGAACTAACGGGGATCCATAATAAACCCCAGGAAGAGTAGCTGCTGCCTTGGCAGGATCTAATGGGGATCCATAATAAACCCCAGGAAGAGTAGCTGCTGCCTTGGCAGGAACTAATGGGGATCCATAATAAACCCCAGGAAGAGTAGCTGCTGCCTTGGCAGGAACTAATGGGGATCCATAATAAACCCCAGGAAGAGTAGCTGCTGCCTTGGCAGGAACTAATGGGGATCCAAAATAAATACAAATACAAATACAGCTGCAGTCAGTGAGTTAGTTAACTCTGTCTGCCATCTACAGGTATGCTAATCCCTTGCAGTGTGATCTGTCTGCCGTCTACAGGTATGCTAATCCCTTGCAGTGTGATCTGTCTGCCATCTAAAGGTATGCTAACCCCTTGCAGTGTGATCTGTCTGCCATCTACAGGTATGCTAATCCCTTGCAGTGTGATCTGTCTGCAATCTACGGGTATGCTAATCCCTTGCAGTGTGATCTGTCTGCCATCTACAGGTATGCTAATCCTTTGCAGTGTGATCTGTCTGCAATCTACGGGTATGCTAATCCCTTGCAGTGTGATCTGTCTGCAATCTACGGGTATGCTAATCCCTTGCAGTGTGGTCTGTCTGCCATCTACAGGTATGCTAATCCTTTGTAGTGTGGTCTGTCTGCCATCTACAGGTATGCTAATCCTTTGCAGTGTGATCTGTCTGCCATCTACAGGTATGCTAATCCTTTGCAGTGTGATCTGTCTGCCATCTACAGGTATGCTAATCCTTTGCAGGCGAATATCAGAAATTCCTCCATGACGTCGATAGAATACGACAAGGGCAATGAACTCTTAGATCTAACCAGGAGTTTCCTTCCTTCTCAGATTTAGGGTGAGAGGAGAGTAGGGAGGTGGGAGGGAAGGAATGGGTGTGGAGATCTCCCCATGACAAAACCAACAAGGTACTATTGAATCAACTGTCCTACAAGATAAAACCAACAAGGTACTATTGAATCAACTGTCCTACAAGACAAAACCAACAAGGTACTATTGAATCAACTGTCCTACAAGATAAAACCAACAAGGTACTATTGAATCAACTGTCCTACAAGATAAAACCAACAAGGTACTATTGAATCAACTGTCCTACAAGATAAAACCAACAGTTACTATTGAATCAACTGTCCTACAAGACAAAACCAACAAGGTACTATTGAATCAACTGTCCTACAAGATAAAACCAACAAGGTACTATTGAATCAACTGTCCTACAAGATAAAACCAATAGTTACTATTGAATCAACTGTCCTACAAGACAAAACCAACAAGGTACTATTGAATCAACTGTCCTACAAGACAAAACCAACAAGGTACTATTGAATCAACTGCCCTACAAGATAAAACCAACAAGGTACTATTGAATCAACTGTCCTACAAGATAAAACCAACAAGGTACTATTGAATCAACTGTCCTACAAGACAAAACCAACAAGGTACTATTGAATCAACTGTCCTACAAGACAAAACCAACAAGGTACTATTGAATCAACTGTCCTACAAGACAAAACCAACAAGGTACTATTGAATCAACTGTCCTACAAGACAAAACCAACAAGGTACTATTGAATCAACTGTCCTACAAGACAAAACCAATAGGTACTATTGAATCAACTGTCCTACAAGATAAAACCAACAAGGTACTATTGAATCAACTGTCCTACAAGATAAAACCAACAAGGTACTATTGAATCAACTGTCCTACAAGATAAAACCAACAAGGTACTATTGAATCAACTGTCCTACAAGATAAAACCAACAAGTACTATTGAATCAACTGTCCTACAAGACAAAACCAACAGTTACTTATTGAATCAACTGTCCTACAAGATAAAACCAACAGGTACTATTGAATCAACTGTCCTACAAGATAAAACCAACAGGTACTATTGAATCAACTGTCCTACAAGACAAAACCAACAAGGTACTATTGAATCAACTGCCCTACAAGACAAAACCAACAAGGTACTATTGAATCAACTGTCCTACAAGATAAAACCAACAGTTACTATTGAATCAACTGTCCTACAAGATAAAACCAACAAGGTACTATTGAATCAACTGTCCTACAAGACAAAACCAACAAGGTACTATTGAATCAACTGTCCTACAAGATAAAACCAACAAGGTACTATTGAATCAACTGTCCTACAAGATAAAACCAACAAGGTACTATTGAATCAACTGTCCTACAAGATAAAACCAACAAGGTACTATTGAATCAACTGTCCTACAAGACAAAACCAACAAGGTACTATTGAATCAACTGTCCTACAAGATAAAACCAACAAGGTACTATTGAATCAACTGTCCTACAAGACAAAACCAACAAGGTACTATTGAATCAACTGCCCTACAAGACAAAACCAACAGTTACTTATTGAATCAACTGTCCTACAAGATAAAACCAATAGTTACTATTGAATCAACTGTCCTACAAGACAAAACCAACAAGGTACTATTGAATCAACTGTCCTACAAGACAAAACCAACAAGGTACTATTGAATCAACTGTCCTACAAGACAAAACCAACAAGGTACTATTGAATCAACTGCCCTACAAGACAAAACCAACAGTTACTATTGAATCAACTGTCCTACAAGATAAAACCAACAGGTACTATTGAATCAACTGTCCTACAAGACAAAACCAACAAGGTACTATTGAATCAACTGTCCTACAAGATAAAACCAACAGTTACTATTGAATCAACTGTCCTACAAGATAAAACCAACAAGGTACTATTGAATCAACTGTCCTACAAGATAAAACCAACAGTTACTATTGAATCAACTGTCCTACAAGATAAAACCAACAAGGTACTATTGAATCAACTGTCCTACAAGATAAAACCAACAGTTACTATTGAATCAACTGTCCTACAAGACAAAACCAACAAGGTACTATTGAATCAACTGTCCTACAAGACAAAACCAACAGATACTATTGAATCAACTGTCCTACAAGATAAAACCAACAAGGTACTATTGAATCAACTGTCCTACAAGACAAAACCAACAAGGTACTATTGAATCAACTGTCCTACAAGACAAAACCAACAAGGTACTATTGAATCAACTGTCCTACAAGATAAAACCAACAGTTACTATTGAATCAACTGCCCTACAAGACAAGACCAACAAGGTACTATTGAATCAACTGTCCTACAAGATAAAACCAACAGTTACTATTGAATCAACTGTCCTACAAGATAAAACCAACAAGGTACTATTGAATCAACTGTCCTACAAGACAAAACCAACAAGGTACTATTGAATCAACTGTCCTACAAGATAAAACCAACAGTTACTATTGAATCAACTGTCCTACAAGACAAAACCAACAGTTACTTATTGAATCAACTGTCCTACAAGATAAAACCAACAAGGTACTATTGAATCAACTGTCCTACAAGATAAAACCAACAAGGTACTATTGAATCAACTGTCCTACAAGATAAAACCAACAAGGTACTATTGAATCAACTGTCCTACAAGATAAAACCAACAAGGTACTATTGAATCAACTGTCCTACAAGATAAAACCAACAAGGTACTATTGAATCAACTGTCCTACAAGACAAAACCAACAGTTACTATTGAATCAACTGTCCTACAAGACAAAACCAACAAGGTACTATTGAATCAACTGTCCTACAAGATAAAACCAACAAGGTACTATTGAATCAACTGTCCTACAAGATAAAACCAACAAGGTACTATTGAATCAACTGTCCTACAAGACAAAACCAACAGTTACTATTGAATCAACTGTCCTACAAGATAAAACCAACAAGGTACTATTGAATCAACTGTCCTACAAGATAAAACCAACAAGGTACTATTGAATCAACTGTCCTACAAGACAAAACCAACAGTTACTATTGAATCAACTGTCCTACAAGACAAAACCAACAAGGTACTATTGAATCAACTGCCCTACAAGATAAAACCAACAAGGTACTATTGAATCAACTGTCCTACAAGACAAAACCAACAAGGTACTATTGAATCAACTGTCCTACAAGATAAAACCAACAAGGTACTATTGAATCAACTGTCCTACAAGACAAAACCAACAAGGTACTATTGAATCAACTGTCCTACAAGACAAAACCAACAAGGTACTATTGAATCAACTGTCCTACAAGACAAAACCAACAAGGTACTATTGAATCAACTGTCCTACAAGATAAAACCAACAAGGTACTATTGAATCAACTGTCCTACAAGACAAAACCAACAAGGTACTATTGAATCAACTGTCCTACAAGATAAAACCAACAAGGTACTATTGAATCAACTGTCCTACAAGACAAAACCAATAGGTACTATTGAATCAACTGTCCTACAAGATAAAACCAACAAGGTACTATTGAATCAACTGTCCTACAAGACAAAACCAATAGGTACTATTGAATCAACTGTCCTACAAGATAAAACCAACAAGGTACTATTGAATCAACTGTCCTACAAGATAAAACCAACAAGGTACTATTGAATCAACTGTCCTACAAGATAAAACCAATAGGTACTATTGAATCAACTGTCCTACAAGACAAAACCAATAGGTACTATTGAATCAACTGTCCTACAAGACAAAACCAATAGGTACTATTGAATCAACTGTCCTACAAGACAAAACCAATAGGTACTATTGAATCAACTGTCCTACAAGACAAAACCAACAAGGTACTATTGAATCAACTGTCCTACAAGATAAAACCAACAGTTACTATTGAATCAACTGCCCTACAAGATAAAACCAATAGGTACTATTGAATCAACTGTCCTACAAGACAAAACCAATAGGTACTATTGAATCAACTGTCCTACAAGACAAAACCAATAGGTACTATTGAATCAACTGTCCTACAAGATAAAACCAACAAGGTACTATTGAATCAACTGTCCTACAAGATAAAACCAACAGTTACTATTGAATCAACTGTCCTACAAGATAAAACCAACAAGGTACTATTGAATCAACTGTCCTACAAGACAAAACCAACAAGGTACTATTGAATCAACTGTCCTACAAGATAAAACCAACAAGGTACTATTGAATCAACTGCCCTACAAGACAAAACCAACAAGGTACTATTGAATCAACTGTCCTACAAGATAAAACCAACAGGTACTATTGAATCAACTGTCCTACAAGACAAAACCAACAAGGTACTATTGAATCAACTGTCCTACAAGACAAAACCAACAGTTACTATTGAATCAACTGTCCTACAAGATAAAACCAACAAGGTACTATTGAATCAACTGTCCTACAAGACAAAACCAACAGTTACTATTGAATCAACTGTCCTACAAGATAAAACCAACAAGGTACTATTGAATCAACTGTCCTACAAGACAAAACCAACAAGGTACTATTGAATCAACTGTCCTACAAGATAAAACCAACAAGGTACTATTGAATCAACTGTCCTACAAGATAAAACCAACAGGTACTATTGAATCAACTGTCCTACAAGATAAAACCAACAAGGTACTATTGAATCAACTGTCCTACAAGATAAAACCAACAAGGTACTATTGAATCAACTGTCCTACAAGATAAAACCAACAAGGTACTATTGAATCAACTGTCCTACAAGATAAAAACCAACAAGGTACTATTGAATCAACTGTCCTACAAGATAAAACCAACAGGTACTATTGAATCAACTGCCCTACAAGACAAAACCAACAAGTACTATTGAATCAACTGCCCTACAAGACAAGACCAACAGGTACTATTGAATCAACTGTCCTACAAGATAAAACCAACAAGGTACTATTGAATCAACTGTCCTACAAGACAAAAACCAACAAGGTACTATTGAATCAACTGTCCTACAAGATAAAACCAACAGGTACTATTGAATCAACTGCCCTACAAGACAAAACCAACAAGGTACTATTGAATCAACTGCCCTACAAGACAAAACCAACAAGGTACTATTGAATCAACTGTCCTACAAGATAAAACCAACAAGGTACTATTGAATCAACTGTCCTACAAGATAAAACCAACAAGGTACTATTGAATCAACTGTCCTACAAGATAAAACCAACAAGGTACTATTGAATCAACTGTCCTACAAGATAAAACCAACAAGGTACTATTGAATCAACTGTCCTACAAGACAAAACCAACAAGGTACTATTGAATCAACTGTCCTACAAGACAAAACCAACAAGGTACTATTGAATCAACTGTCCTACAAGACAAAACCAACAAGGTACTATTGAATCAACTGTCCTACAAGATAAAACCAACAGTTACTTATTGAATTAAAACATGTACTTGCTGCTCTTGTAGAAGCTGATGTTTTTCCAAACTGCTGATGACGCACTGAGACTGGGGCCAAGTAACACAATGCAATTCATCCTGACATCACAGCAACAACATAATCCCAGTGATCATTTGTCTGAACAACACACCTCGTGCTGAACATCTATCATACCTAAAACATAGATTACACTACTTTACAGTATAATATGAGTATAATCAGATTAATATATGACATCTCTCTTTAATCATCTGAGAGAATGTTTATTTGTTATTTAAACCTCTTCACGGCCTTTTTTTTGATCTCACGTTATCATCAAACACAGTAAATCAGAACAAGACAGACTCCCTCTGGGAGAGACCACCAACTCAGAACTAATGTTATCGCTCTTCTTGACGATAACAAGGAACTCTGAATGTGTTCGTTAACTTGGAGCAGCTGTATTTAAATGAGATCAAGAGGTCGGTGAGATTGAGACAGACCGGTTTGAGTTAATGTGAGAAACAGCTGAATTAGAACCTACGAGGATGTTGAGTTATACACTACTGTCAAGAAACTAATATTTGAGGAGGGAAGGAGTTAGGGAGGGTGGGAGAGAGCGAGAGCGGGGGGAGACAGAAATAGAGAGAGAGCGAGCGAGAGAGAGAGAGAGAGAGCGAGAGAGAGAGAGAGTGAGCGAGAGAGAGAGAGAGAGAGAGAGAGAGAGAGAGCGAGAGAGAGAGAGAGAGAGTGAGAGAGAGAGAGAGCGAGAGAGTGAGCGAGAGAGAGAGTGAGAGAGACAGAGAGAGAGAGAGAGAGAGAGAGAGAGAGTGAGCGAGAGAGAGAGAGTGAGAGAGACAGAGAGAGCGAGAGAGAGTGAGAGAGACAGAGAGAGCGAGAGAGAGAGAGAGAGAGACAGAGAGAGAGAGCGAGAGAGAGAAAGAAAGAAAGAAAGAAAGAAAGAAAGAAAGAAAGAAAGAAAGAAAGACAGAAAGAGAGAGAGAGACCAAGAGAAAGTAGATGGGGATTCCAGGCAGTGTCCATGGAATACTACTGGACAACAAGAACATGGACACCAGTTATGACGTAACACCAGCCAGTGACCCCTCCGTAATGGAACTCCACCTTTCACGACTCTGTTACGCAAGCCTCTATTTAAAGAAAACGGTTATTAAGACGAGCAAACAGGCAGACGCCACCTGATATCGGCCTTACAGTCAGATGATAAACAGAGCATCAAATTCATGTGAGCTTAGGCACCAACGTGTGCAGTGACAAAGAAGACATGAAGACCGCTGGTCAGTACCATGGATTCCTCAAATGTTCTCACTACAGTGCTCTTAACGCTGCTGAGTACCACTAAATTCACAACCTCTCTGTGTCTCAGGCATGTCTCAAGGTTAGAGGCAGGCCTGTAACACTTGTGGATTTGGTGGGCAGCATACCAGAGATTGGATATGATGGTTATGTTGCCTCCTACCTGGTCGCCCAGCCACTGCAGTTCCCGGGCGTGGCCTGTAGCGGCAGCCTAGTGGGCAGGTGTGGTTCTGCCTAGTGGGCAGGTGTGGTTCTGCCTCGTGGGCAGGTGTGGCTCTGCCTAGAGGGCAGTTGTGGTTCTGCCTCGTGGGCAGGTGTGATTCTGCCTCGTGGGCAGGTGTGATTCTGCCTCGTGGGCAGGTGTGGTTCTGCCTCGTGGGCAGGTGTGATTCTGCCTCGTGGGCAGGTGTGATTCTGCCTCGTGGGCAGGTGTGGCTCTGCCTCGTGGGCAGGTGTGGCTCTGCCTCGTGGGCGGGTGTGGTTCTGCCTCGTGGGTTCGGTGTGGCTCTGTTCAGAGGCCCAGGTGTTGCCCGCCAGCCATACCTCTACCACCTGGTTGCATAGACAGTCGAGGTGGATGCAGCATGGTGCACTGGTCCGGTCCCCTGGGTGTCGGGAGATGGAGGCTGCGACTGTGAGGGGCCCAGAGGAGGACAGCTCCCTCAACGCTGAGAGATCAGCCGCACCTGGCTGATGGCTGGACGATGGTAGGATCTCTTTCTCTAGCTGTGCCGGGTCTCATTCTGGCTCTGCTCGGTATGCTGAAATTGAGCTCAGGTTCATTCCTGTTTCCATTGACAATCCTTGAGATATTTCTACAACTTGATTGGAGTCCACCTGTGGTAAATTAAATTGATTGGACATGATTTGGAAAGGCACACACCTGTCTATATAAGGTCTCACAGTTGACTGTGCATGTCAGAGCAAAAACCAAGACATGAGGATGAAGGAATTGTCCGTAGAGCGCTGACACAGGATTGTGTCAAGACACAGATCTGGGGAAGGGTACCAAAAAAATGTGCATCATTCAAGGTGGCCTCCATCATTCTTAAATGCAAGAAGTTTGGAACCACCAAACTGAGCAATCGGGGGAGAAGGGCCTTGGTCAGGGAGGTGACCAAGAAGCTGATGGTCACTCTCAAGGAGCTCCAGAGTTCCTCTGTGGAGATGGAAGAATCTTCCAGAAGAACAACCATCTCTGCAGCACACCACCAATTAGGCCTTTATGGTAAAGTGGCCAGACGGAAGCCACTCCTCAGTAAAAGGCATATGACAGCCTGCTTGGAGTTTGCCAAAAGGCACCTAAAGACTCTCAGACCATGAGAAACAAGATTGAACACTTTGGCCTGAATGCCAAGAGCCACGTCTCAAGGAAACCTGGCACCATCCCTAAGGTGAAGCCTGGTGGTGGCAGCATCATACTGTTGGGATGTTTTTCAGCGGCAGAGACTGGGAGACTAGTCAGGATCGAGGGAAAGATGAACAGAACAAAGTACAGAGAAATCCTTGATGAAAACCTGCTCCAGAGCGCTCAGGACCTCAGGCTGTGGGGAAGGTTCACCTTCCAACAGGACAACGACACTAAGCACACAGCCAAGACAATGCATGAGTGGCTTCGAGACATGTCTCTGAATGTCCTTGAGTGGCCCAGCCAGAGATCGGACATGAACCCAATCGAACATCTCTGGAGAGACATGAAAATAGCTTTGCAGCAACGCTCCCCATCCAACCTGACAGAGCTTGAGAGGAGCCAAGCTTGCAGCATTGTAGCGTCATACCCAAGAAGACACAAGGCTGTAATCGCTGCCAAAGGTGCTTCAACAAAGTACTGAGTAAAGGGTCTGAATACTTATGTAAATATGATATGTCTGCATTTTATTTTTAATAACTTTGCAAAAATTTCTAAAAATCTGTTATTGCTTTTAAAACTATTTCAAATATTTCAACCATTTAACAAAATGTGGAAAAAGTCAAGGGGTCTGAATAGTTTCTGAATGTACTGTAGTTTTGTGCCAACCCAAAAAATTTGTTTTATATATATATATATATATATATATATATATATATATATATATATTTTGTAATCTCAGCTCCTGTCCCCGCAGGAGGCCTTTTGCCTTTTGGTAGGCCGTCATTGTAAATAAGAATTGCCTAGTTAAAAAAAAGGTTAAATGCCTAAAAAAAATGAATGAATAATAAAAATAATAAAAATGAATAAAAGAAATGTAATAAAATTACGAGCCTTGTTGGTTAAGCCACAGAAAAAGTCAGCAACCTTCCCACTAGCCATGATTGGCTGAGATGATGAGTGGGCTGGACATGCCGAGAGGGGAGTTCGGATTAGTCTGCCATATAGAATGCTTCTATCTATTTGAGCTGGTCAGTCTGTGTTGGTAATCCTGTTGAATGCGGCTTTTTATAAATGTATCGTGTAGTGGAGCTGCATAAATGTTGCCCTACACTTTCTGGAGTTTTGAAATCAGTGGAATTACATCTTCAAACTAAGGGCAACCGTAGCATGGCATACGTGACAGGGAGATAAGTCCATCATGCTTGCAGTCTAGCGTTAAATAGCTATATTTTCAGATATTACACGTTTATAATTTTGACAAAGTGGTTACATTTCAAGCTAAAGTGTACAGTAAGCTAGCTAGCTAGCTAACATTAGCTGGCTGGCTCCCTAGGTAACATTAAGTGTATTAGTGTTATTATTTTGTTTCCCAGAACCGTTTGCTTTGCTAGTTAGAGCCTAATGTTAGCTAGCAAACATTGAACCTGGTTGGTTAGCTCCCAGCAGATTCATGCAGGGTAGTAACGACATGATTTGGCACTATGTTCATTGTTGTTTAACTAGCTAACGTTAGCCAGCTGGATAGTTTTTTTTTTTTTTTTTTTTTTTTTTTTTTTTTTTTTTTTGGGGTGGATCAGCTTAATATTGCGGAAAGAATGTTGCTTCCAATGTAATTGTCTGCATCATTTCCAATCCCCCATATTTTTTTGGGTAAATATATATATCCATACACGCATGCATACATATATACATATATACATACACATACCTATATAGACATACATACTTTTTTAAAGAATATACCTTTATTATTATTCCCCGCAACCCTACCACCGCTCCCCCAATTGGAGTAAACTAATAAACACTTCTGCTTTTACCTTCAATTTATACATCTTATACCTATTTTACAGACACAGACTACTTTATAATAGTTCTCTCTTGTTTGTTCTTAGTCCTTCCTCTATTTCTGTTGTCCATCCAATTTTATTTCCACTTGTAACTGTGCTATTTCACAAAAGCTCCGCACCTATACACATTTCACAGATCCCGTATGCCCTACATTGTTTATCTTGTTATTAGTCCCACCCTTCAGTTCTACTCAACCCTTCCCATCTATCTTCCAACATCATCCATTTCGGATTTTTATTTGCCATATATTTTTCAACTGTGCTGTGATGCTTCACAAAAGATTTGAACCTTCCTATTCTCATAGCTTCTACAGATTGTAAATTAAAAATAAACATTTTTGCTAAAATAATTATTATATTATTGATTGATTGACTATGGCTTTTCAAATCCCCCAGTATTGCTATCTGTAGCGTTAGTTCTAGGCAAATGTTGCAATTCTTCAGCCATTCCTGGACCTGTGACCAAAAACGAGCTACATATGGACAATACCAAAATAAATGGTCTAATGACTCTGCCTCCTCACAGCAGAATCTACAGAGCTGGGAAGATTGTATACCCCATATATATAACATTCTATTAGTTGCAAGAATTTTGTACAATAATTTAAATTGAAAAATTCGAAGTTTTGAATCCGGCGTTGTTTTGCGTATCAATTCATAAACCATGTGCCATGGAATGGGTACATCGAACATCTCTTCCCAACTATTTTGCAATTTATATGGCACAGCTGTCAGTTTTTTGGTCCTTAAATGAAATTGGTATATGTTTTTATTTATCACACTTTTCTTTAACCATTTATGTTCTTTAATACAGGGCCGACATACAAGTTCCTTACTTTTTTCCCCTTCTACTTGCCTCTTCCATTTTTGTGGTAATGCTGCAATTAATTGGTTGTAATTTTGGGTAGAGCAGACATTTCCATATGTCTGTGTGAGCTGCATGTGTGACATAACTCCACCAGTCCTATTTATGATATCATTCACAAAAATTATACCTTTTTTAAACATTTCTTCGATAAATACAGTTTTTTTATCAATTACTATATTTGAATTTAACCACAATATTTGTTGTACTATTTGTTCCGTCCTTTCAGGTGGATTAAACTGAAATTGCAACCAACTTTCTAAGGCTTGTTTAAAAAATAAGGATATTTTGGAGATTATTTCCTTTTCAAACAACCGAAAGTGAGCAGGTGTAATCTGAATAAAGGGAAAAAGGCCCTTCTTGAACATAGGATGAGACATTCGTACCAATTTACTAGAGAACCAGTTTGGATTTAAGTATAACTTTTGTATGACTGATGCCTTTAGTGAGAGGTCTAATGCTTTAATATTTAATAATTTCTGCCCTCCGAATTCATATTCGTTATATAAATAGGCCCTTTTAATTTTATCTGGCTTGCCGTTCCAAATAAAATGGAATATTTTTTGTTCATATAATTTAAAAAGCAGGTCACTAGGTGTAGGCAAAACCATAAGCAAATAGGTAAACTGTGATATGACTAAAGAGTTAATCAGGGTGATTTTTCCACAAATAGACAAGTATTTTCCTTTCCATGGTAGCAAGATCTTATCTATTTTTGCTAACTTTCTATAAAAATTTATTGGAGTGAGATCATTTCTTTCTTTTGGGATTTTTATACCGAGTATATCCACATCTCCGTCAGACCATTTAATTGGTAAACTACATGGCAATATAAAATGTGTATTTTTTAGTGATCCAATACGTAATATGGTACATTTATCATAATTTGGTTTTAATCCAGAGAGGATAGCAAAGGTATCTAGATCCTCTATGAGGCCGTGGAGAGACTCTAGTTGTGGTTTTAAAAGAAAACATGAATCATCAGCGTACAATGACACCTTAGTTTTTAAGCCACGGATTTCTAATCCATTAATATTAATGTTTGATCTAATTTTAACAGCTAACATTTCGATGGCAATAATAAATAGATATGCCGATAGTGGACAACCTTGTTTTACTCCTCTAGATAGTTTAAAACTTTCTGAGATGTAGCCATTATTTACTATTTTACACCTAGGGTTACTATACATAATTTTAACCCATTTTATAAGAGATTCCCCAAAATTGAAATATTCTAGGCATTTATATATAAACTCCAGTCGTACTTTATCAAAAGCCTTTTCAAAATCAGCTATGAAAACCAGACCTGGTGTCCCCGATATTTCATAGTGTTCTATTGTTTCCAGTACTTGCCTTATATTATCTCCAATGTATCGTCCATGTAAAAAACCTGTCTGATTAGGATGAATAATATCTGACAAAACTTTTTTTATTCTATGCGCCAAGCATTTTGCTAGGATTTTTGCATCACAACACTGAAGTGTAAGAGGTCTCCAATTTTTTAATTGGACTGGATCTTTATATATACCACTTGGGTCCTGTTTCAGTAATAACGATATCAGACCTTCTTGTTGCGTGTCTGATAATCTACCATTTATATAGGAGTGGTTAAAACAAGCTAATAATGGTCCTTTGAGTATATCAAAAAAAGTTTTGTATACTTCCACTGGTATGCCATCCAGCCCTGGAGTTTTCCCATCCTTAAAGGCCCCAATTGCATCAAGCAGTTCCTCCTCTGTAATTTGGCCTTCACATGAGTCTTTCTGTACAGATGTTAATTTTACATTATTAATAGGAAAAAAATCCATACAATTAGTTTCAGTTAGTGGAGATGGAGGAGCCTGAAACGAAAACATATTCTTAAAGTACTTTACTTCCTCTTTCAAAATATCATTTGGTGAATCATGCGTGACTCCATCATTTGTAACAAGTTTTAATACATTTTTTTTGATAGCATTTCTATATTGAAGATTGAAAAAGAATTTGGTGCATTTTTCCCCATATTCCATCCAGTTCGCTTTATTTTTATAATGTATTACACTGGATCTTTCTTGAATAAGTTCCTCCATTTCTTTTTGTTTTTCCTCTAACTTATTCTGTGCCTCTATGGTACTGTTTTTATTGCTATCTAACTGTACTGTTAGTCCTTCAATTTCCTTTGTTAATATGGACTCTTTTGATCTAAATTGCTTTTGTTTTATAGATGAGTACTGAATTGCATGGCCTCTAAAGGCACACTTAAAAGTGTCCCATACAATAAGGGGATCTGCTGTACCTATGTTATGTCTGAAAAAGTCAGTTATAAAATCTTCTGTCCTAGTTCTAAACAATTTATCATCTAGTAGACTTTGATTAAATTTCCAATATCCTCGCCCACGTGGAAATTCTGTAAGAGAAATATATATGCCAATTATGTGATGATCCGACCGCATTCTGTCCCCTATCAACACTTTTTTAACTTTTGGTGCCAGAGAGAATGGTATAAGAAAGTAGTCAAGACGACTAGCTTGATTCAGCCTCCGCCATGTATATCTCACTAAATCAGGGTATTTAAGTCTCCATATATCCACTAATTCCAATATATCCATGACATTCATGATTTCCTTAAGTGCCTGAGGGTGATAGTTTGTAGTGTGATTTCCTTTCCGGTCTATAGAGGTATTTAAGACCGTATTAAAATCTCCCACTATAATAATAGAGTCTAGTGTTGCTTGTAGAGTTGATAAATTCTTATATATATTTTCAAAGAAGCTTGGATCATCATTATTCGGACCGTATAGGTTAACAAGCCATATTTGTTTATTGTCCAATAACATATTTAAAATAATCCATCTACCTTGAGGATCTGTTTGGACAATTTGCACATTTGGATCAAAATTATTGTTAATTAAAACCATCACCCCTTTTGAATTTCTTTGCCCATGGGAGAAATATATTTTGCCCCCCCAGTTCTTTTTCCACAAAACTTCATCTAAAACTGTTGAATGGGTTTCCTGTAAACAATAGATATTATAATCCTTCTCTTTTAGCCAGGTAAATACTGATCGTCTTTTCTTATTATCTGCTAAGCCATTACAATTGTAACTGGCTATACTTATTTCACCACTTACCATAATGAGACACACCTTTCATTCTTTTAATCAGAATATATTTTTGTAAACGTACTATTAAAAAGTAACATAATGATTGAGTGTCTATATAGTTGTACCATGATATTTGCATTTCTACTAAGTAAACCTCCAATTGGTCCCTACTATTCCACCCGCTAAAAGGCCTCATCTCGAGATGGCTTGTCATCCCAATGCCCGGCAGACCACCCTCGACCCCCTGTATCCCATAGCCCTGAACCGACTGGGATCCATTCTTTGAAAAGAGCATACAGTGCCATTTACCGAATTGAAGAAGATCAATTGCCATATGCATTTCCATTGCCCTCACCTCGATTTGTATTATATATATCTGTGGATCATCCTCTATTGTCCCTAACATCTTTTACTTCTTCCTTCGCAACAGTTGTGGGATACACACATACACCCACACACACTCAGCCCTTACCCCTACACAACCATAAGCTCACTTTCTCAACAATTGCACCATCCCAGAGCCCAACTCAAGATGGGTCATGATTTACAAATGCACTTGCAGTTGCAGCTGCATGAGAAGGCCTGCAAGACCGCACAAAAAATTAGCAAAAATTGAGAGATTTATTTACCATTGTCATATCCTAGATAATGGAGGTCAAATGTACACCTTATTCCTGAAACACCCACAATACGGCCACCCGTCATGACCATGTCCCCACGCATCTCCATGCAGTCCGACTTTGATTTTGTGCCGCCAGGGCCACAATAATATACCCCCTCTCTGAATGTCCGAGTGTGACCCCCTCCCCATGGGTTACTGCAGCTAGTGTTGCCAGCACTGCCACTGCCTGGGTGGGGGCACCCCACCGGAATCCCCACCGGCTAGGTACAAGGTCGTCAAGGTTCTCATTAGCAGCTTTGAGAATTTCCTTGTATATTATGCTCTCCCTTATTGGGGCTTTGGCTTTGCAGGACCAACCCTGCCAAGCAGGCTCAGAATCTTGAGGGGGCAGTGCTGCTCTTGGTCTCTGACCTCATTTTAGCTGCATACAGACCGCTTACAGCGGGCACATAAAACAGTTAGGGACTTCTCCTTAGTATCTGGGTCATTCAGGTGGGTGTCTAGGGTATAGTGCCATGGACCGTACCATTAAAATAGGATAATAAATAATTAGATATAATTTATAAAAAAATAAATAAAAAATGTAGTTCTCCATGATAGGACAATAAATAAATAAGACGTATAATTCATTATAAAAGTATATCCATCATCTGAACAACATTGAAAGCCCTCTCATACCCGGCTCACAGCAATACATTGGCTCTGGGATATGCAACCATTTCATTACTCACTCACTCAACTTTCCAAACATAACAAATAAAATAAAAAATAAACACAAACCATACCATCCACACATACTGTGCCTTCTGTTTACTTAGTTTTTATCTTCACTATGTTGAATTAGTGCTTGTGTGTTCAATTAGTTATATGTGAAGATTTATAGAAAAGCTATATTTTTTATTGTATTGTTACAATCAGTAACCGGGCTTGAATTGTGTTTATTTCCCTCGTCTATGAGAACTTTGTAATTTTTTAAAATAACCATGGAGTAGTCTTTGTGTCTCTGAACAACTGGTTATCAATATATAGTTTATCAACGACGAGAGCTACTCGTTTCGCTTTTAATCTATTTTCTTTGAAAATTGGATACAGAACTTTGCGCCGTTCTGCAATTTCCTTCGGAAACTGATCATTCATGCCAATTTTGGTCCCAGCAAGTCTTTTACCCAGGCTTTTAACCATTATTTTATCTTTAAATGAAGCAAATTTGGCAACGATTGGGCGTTCGTACCTCTGCCCTCTCTGTCCGAAGCGGTGAACGCGTTCAAGTTGGATTTTGTCGATAACTTCGCGTGGAATCTGAAGCGCTGTAAGGAGGAACTCTCTAACTATAGATTCAGGAACTTCTCCTTCTTTTTCTTGGATACCTGTAAGTACCAAATTCTCTCTCATGGATCTAGTTTGTATGTCTAGTAAGGTTTCCTTCAGAACGGTGTTCTCCTTTTTAATTCCATTCATTTCGGTTTCAATCTTATTGACTGTCCCTTTTAGCGCGTGTGTTTGCTTCTCCAATGTCGCAGCTTTTTCATCACTCATCTCTAGGCTTGCCTTCAACTCTTTTATATCCTTACTAACTAATTCAAGTATACCCAGTTTGTCATTTATTGATTTTAACAGATCGGTTTCGACCTTTACCATTCCGGGTGGTGAGAATATTAAATCATCAGTGTCTGTAGAAGAGTCACGTTTTCGTTTTGTAATCGGTTCCCCTGTCTTACTCTCCGTCATGTTTGGTTGTTGCCTGTTTTCGTAATATTTGTCGATAAATGTCTCTAGTTTTAGGATTTGTTTTGTGTTATTGTCCAGATTGAAGGTTATCACTCACCAGATTAAGTAGTGCTAATATTTTAGTCTAATTTAGCAGATATTTCGAATATTATGTTTTATCTTGAGGTGCTCTACATAAATCCCTTCAGTCCGCCATTACCCTTACGTTACCTTTACGTCATACGTCACTCTCTTCTGCCTGGAGGTGTGTTGGGTGATTGTCCTGTTGAAAAACAAATGATAGTCCCACTAAGCGCAAACCAGATTGGATGGCGTATCGCTAGCCAGCTGGATAGTTAGCTTACGTAATGTGACGTGTGTGATTTTAGACGTTTTTTTACCTAGCTAGGTTCATTGTTTACCTAGCTATCTACCTCCATGTCTTAAGCTAAAGTGTACTGTTAGGTAGCTAGCTAACGTTAGCTGTCTGGCTCCTATAATCGTCGTGTCATCAGTAAACTTGATGATGTTGCTGGAGTTGTGTGTTGCCACCGAGTCATGGGTGAACAGGAAGGACAGGAGGGGACTAAACACACACATACCTGAGGGGCCCCGTGTTGAGGATTAGTGTAGCGTAGGTGATGTTGCCTACCTTCACTACCTGGGATCGGCCAATCAGGAAGTCCAGGATCCAGTTGCAGAGGGAGGTGTTCAGTCCCAGGGTCTTGGTGACGAGCTTGGAGGGGACAATGGTGTTGACCGCTGAGATGTCGTCAATGAACAGCATTCTCACATAGGTATTCTTCTTATCTAGTTGGGTGAGGGCAGTATGGAGTGCAATTG
This sequence comes from Salvelinus namaycush, assembly GCF_016432855.1. NCBI lineage: Eukaryota > Metazoa > Chordata > Actinopteri > Salmoniformes > Salmonidae > Salvelinus > Salvelinus namaycush. The sequence continues at coordinate 154,786 of NW_024061258.1, forward strand.
AGATTGCGTCGTCTATGGATCTGACCCACTCCAATACAAATTGTTGGTCTAGGGTGTCTGGGATGGCGGAGTTAATGTGTGCCATAACCAGCCTCTCAAAGCACTTCATGATTACAGAACTGAGAGACTCTCATGGCCATCAATGAGCAGGACAAACTGCAAAGGTGGAAGAACATCCACACTGACTGGCCTCAGTTCCAGGTGCAACACACACACACACACACACACACACACACACACACACACACACACAGACACACACACACACACACACACACACACACACACACACACACACACACACACACACACACACTTAGAGACTGTATAACAGTAGTGTATGGTCCAACAATGTGGTCATTATTAGAGACTGCTAGCGGGTAATGTACAGGACCGGTCTGCCTTGTTGTTCAATGGAGCCTAATGTAGTGAACAGTGTTACAAGTTAATGTTGTCACGAATCCCGCTTCCTGAGTCTGTTTTTGCCTGTGTTCTGTCCTGGAGTGTTTTTCCGGTGTCCTGGAACGCACCCTGTCTGGTTGCCGGGCGACGTAGCTAGTTTGGAGATCTCTGATTACCCGCACCTGTATCCCATCAGCTATCTGCACACCTGGTCCTGATCATCACCACTCCACTTCATAAGCTCTGACCTGACATCCATTCCCTGCCGGATCGTTAGCCATGAACAGTATGTTGTGCCAGCGTATCAGCCTCCAGTTTGATAGAGTTGTTTTGTTGTTTTGTACGTCTTGCTTGCCTTGAACTTACCTCCGTTTGTTCTGTCTACAGTCATTCACCCGGAACACTCATCCCATTCCTGCCTGGTCGTCGGTGGTTTCTGTTACTCCCTTGGATCTGCCTATTCACTCCCATCAACTCACCTCCGATGCCCGCTCCGCCACCTGGATCTTTCTACCTCTACGTTTAAACTTGTAAATAAATACTCACCTTCGTCCTACTCTCCTTGTCCTGGTCTGCTTCTGGGTTCTACTTTAGAAAACCGTGACAAATGTAGCAGACTGTATAACAATAGTGTATGGTCCAACAATGTGGTCATTATTAGTTACTGCTGGAGGGTCATATACTGGACCGATCTGCCTTGTTGTTCAATGGAGCCTAATGAAACCTCTCTTTCAGGAGTGGGAAGAAAGAGACACAACAAGACGCAGTAGAGGAGATCATGTCTTTATGACCTCATGCTACAGTACAACTATCTTTCCGTACTTACCATCTCATTATGATGAATATATCTTACATTCTTAATTATTCAAATCAAATCAAATCGTCTTTGTTGCATGCTCCGAATTCCAAAGGTGAAGACTTTACTCTGAAATGCTTACTGACAAGGCCTTCCCTAACTATGCAGAGATAAAAAGGAAACAATAGAATATTAATAACATGCCTATATACAGGAAGTACCAGTACTGAGAGAATGTGCAGGGGTACGAGGTAATAAAATGGCTATATACAGGAAGTACCAGTACTGAGTCGATGTGCAGGGGTACGAGGTAATAACAAGGCTATATACAGGAAGTACCAGTACTGAGAGAATGTGCAGGGGTACGAGGTAATAACATGGCTATACACAGGGAGTACCAGTACTGAGTCAATGTGCAGGGGTATGAGGTAATGACATGGCTATATACAGGAAGTACCGGTACTTACATGGTTATATACAGGGAGTACCGGTACTGAGAGAATGTGCAGGGGTACCAGGTAATAACATGGCTATATACAGGGAGTACCAGTACTGAGAGAATGTGCAGGGGTACCAGGTAATAACATGTTTATATACAGGGAGTACCGGTACTGAGAGAATGTGCAGGGGTACGAGGTAATGACATGGCTATATACAGGAAGTACCGGTACTGACATGGTTATATACAGGAAGTACCGGTACTGAGTCGATGTGCAGGGGTACGAGGTAATAACAAGGCTATATACAGGAAGTACCAGTACTGAGTCAATGTGCAGGGGTACCAGGTAATAACAAGGCTATATACAGGAAGTACCGGTACTGACATGGTTATATACAGGAAGTACCGGTACTGAGTCGATGTGCAGGGGTACGAGGTAATAACATGGCTATATACAGGGAGTACCAGTACTGAGAGAATGTGCAGGGGTACGAGGTAATAACATGGCTATATACAGGGAGTACCAGTACTGAGAGAATGTGCAGGGGTACGAGGTAATAACATGGCTATATACAGGAAGTACCAGTACTGAGTCGATGTGCAGGGGTACGAGATAATAACATGGCTATATACAGGGAGTACCAGTACTGAGTCAATGTGCAGGGGTATGAGGTAATAACATGGCTATATACAGGGAGTACCAGTACTGAGTCAATGTGCAGGGGTACCAGGTAATAACATGGCTATATACAGGGAGTACCAGTACTGAGTCAATGTGTAGGGGTACCAGGTAATAACATGGCTATATACAGGGAGTACCGGTACTGAGAGAATGTGCAGGGGTACCAGGTAATAACATGGCTATATACAGGGAGTACCAGTACTGAGAGAATGTGCAGGGGTACGAGGTAATATCATGGCTATATACAGGGAGTACCGGTACTGAGAGAATGTGCAGGGGTACCAGGTAATAACATGGCTATATACAGGGAGTACCGGTACTGAGAGAATGTGCAGGGGTACCAGGTAATAACAAGGCTATATACAGGGAGTACCAGTACTGAGAGAATGTGCAGGGGTACCAGGTAATAACATGGCTATATACAGGAAGTACCGGTACTGAGAGAATGTGCAGAGGTACGAGGTAATAACATGGCTATACACAGGGAGTACCAGTACTGAGTCAATGTGCAGGGGTATGAGGTAATGACATGGCTATATACAGGGAGTACCAGTACTGAGTCAATGTGCAGGGGTATGAGGTAATAACAAGGCTATATTACAGGAAGTACCAGTACTGAGTCGATGTGCAGGGGTACCAGGTAATAACAAGGCTATACACAGGGAGTACCAGTACTGAGTCAATGTGCAGGGGTACGAGGTAATAACATGGCTATACACAGGGAGTACCAGTACTGAGTCAATGTGCAGGGGTATGAGGTAATGACATGGCTATATACAGGGAGTACCAGTACTGAGGCAATGTGCAGGGGTATGAGGTAATAACAAGGCTATATACAGGAAGTACAAGTACTGAGAGAATGTCCAGGGGTATGAGGTAATAACATGGCTATACACAGAGAGTACCAGTACTGAGTCAATGTGCAGGGGTATGAGGTAATGACATGGCTATATACAGGGAGTACCAGTACTGAGTCAATGTGCAGGGGTATGAGGTAATGACATGGCTATATACAGGGAGTACCAGTACTGAGTCAATGTGCAGGGGTATGACGTAATGACATGGCTATATACAGGAAGTACCGGTACTTACATGGTTATATACAGGGAGTACCAGTACTGAGAGAATGTGCAGGGGTACCAGGTAATAACATGTTTATATACAGGGAGTACCGGTACTGAGAGAATGTGCAGGGGTACGAGGTAATGACATGGCTATATACAGGAAGTACCGGTACTGACATGGTTATATACAGGAAGTACCGGTACTGAGTCGATGTGCAGGGGTACGAGGTAATAACAAGGCTATATACAGGAAGTACCAGTACTGAGTCAATGTGCAGGGGTACCAGGTAAAAACAAGGCTATATACAGGAAGTACCGGTACTGACATGGTTATATAAAGGAAGTACCGGTACTGAGTCGATGTGCAGGGGTACGAGGTAATAACATGGCTATATACAGGGAGTACCAGTACTGAGAGAATGTGCAGGGGTACGAGGTAATAACATGGCTATATACAGGGAGTACCAGTACTGAGAGAATGTGCAGGGGTACGAGGTAATAACATGGCTATATACAGGAAGTACCAGTACTGAGTCGATGTGCAGGGGTACGAGATAATAACATGGCTATATACAGGGAGTACCAGTACTGAGTCAATGTGCAGGGGTATGAGGTAATAACATGGCTATATACAGGGAGTACCAGTACTGAGTCAATGTGCAGGGGTACCAGGTAATAACATGGCTATATACAGGGAGTACCAGTACTGAGTCAATGTGTAGGGGTACCAGGTAATAACATGGCTATATACAGGGAGTACCGGTACTGAGAGAATGTGCAGGGGTACCAGGTAATAACATGGCTATATACAGGGAGTACCAGTACTGAGAGAATGTGCAGGGGTACGAGGTAATATCATGGCTATATACAGGGAGTACCGGTACTGAGAGAATGTGCAGGGGTACCAGGTAATAACATGGCTATATACAGGGAGTACCGGTACTGAGAGAATGTGCAGGGGTACCAGGTAATAACAAGGCTATATACAGGGAGTACCAGTACTGAGAGAATGTGCAGGGGTACCAGGTAATAACATGGCTATACACAGGGAGTACCAGTACTGAGTCAATGTGCAGGGGTATGAGGTAATGACATGGCTATATACAGGGAGTACCAGTACTGAGTCAATGTGCAGGGGTATGAGGTAATAACAAGGCTATATTACAGGAAGTACCAGTACTGAGTCGATGTGCAGGGGTACCAGGTAATAACAAGGCTATACACAGGGAGTACCAGTACTGAGTCAATGTGCAGGGGTACGAGGTAATAACATGGCTATACACCGGGAGTACCAGTACTGAGTCAATGTGCAGGGGTATGAGGTAATGACATGGCTATATACAGGGAGTACCAGTACTGAGGCAATGTGCAGGGGTATGAGGTAATAACAAGGCTATATACAGGAAGTACCAGTACTGAGAGAATGTCCAGGGGTATGAGGTAATAACATGGCTATACACAGAGAGTACCAGTACTGAGTCAATGTGCAGGGGTATGAGGTAATGACATGGCTATATACAGGGAGTACCAGTACTGAGTCAATGTGCAGGGGTATGAGGTAATGACATGGCTATATACAGGGAGTACCAGTACTGAGTCAATGTGCAGGGGTATGAGGTAATGACATGGCTATATACAGGGAGTACCAGTACTGAGTCAATGTGCAGGGGTATGAGGTAATAACAAGGCTATATACAGGAAGTACAGGTAATAACAAGGCTATACACAGGGAGTACCGGTACTGAGAGAATGTGCAGGGGTTCCAGGTAATAACATGGCTATATACAGGGAGTACCAGTACTGGGAGAATGTGCAGGGGTACCAGGTAATAACATGGCTATATACAGGAAGTACCAGTACTGAGTCAATGTGCAGGGGTACCAGGTAATAACAAGGCTATACACAGGAAGTAAGGGTACTGAGAGAATGTGCAGGGGTACGAGGTAATAACATGGCTATATACAGGAAGTACCAGTACTGAGTCGATGTGCAGGGGTACCAGGTAATAACAAGGCTATATACAGGAAGTATCAGTACTGAGAGAATGTGCAGGGGTACCAGGTAATAACATGGCTATATACAGGGAGTACCGGTACTGGGAGAATGTGCAGGGGTACGAGGTAATGACATGGCTATATACAGGAAGTACCGGTACTGAGAGAATGTGCAGGGGTACCAGGTAATAACATGGCTATATACAGGGAGTACCAGTACTGAGTCAATGTGCAGGGGTACCAGGTAATAACATGGCTACATACAGGGAGTACCAGTACTGAGAGAATGTGCAGGGGTACGAGGTAATGACATGGTTATATACAGGAAGTACCAGTACTGAGTCAATGTGCAGGGGTACGAGGTAATGACATGGCTATATACAGGAAGTACCAGTACTGAGTCAATGTGCAGGGATACCAGGTAATAACATGGCTACATACAGGGAGTACCAGTACTGAGAGAATGTGCAGGGGTACGAGGTAATGACATGGCTATATACAGGGAGTACCAGTACTGAGAGAATGTGCAGGGGTACGAGGTAATAACATCGCTATATACAGGAAGTACCAGTACTGAGAGAATGTGCAGGGGTACCAGGTAATAACAAGGCTATATACAGGAAGTACCAGAACTGAGAGAATGTGCAGGGGTACCAGGTAATAACATGGCTATATACAGGGAGTACCGGTACTGAGAGAATGTGCAGGGGTACGAGGTAATAACATGGCTATACACAGGGAGTACCAGTACTGAGTCAATGTGCAGGGGTATGAGGTAATGACATGGCTATATACAGGAAGTACCGGTACTTACATGGTTATATACAGGGAGTACCGGTACTGAGAGAATGTGCAGGGGTACGAGGTAATGACATGGCTATATACAGGAAGTACCGGTACTGAGAGAATGTGAAGGGGTACCAGGTAATAACAAGGCTATATACAGGAAGTACCAGTACTGAGTCAATGTGCAGGGGTACCAGGTAATAACAAGGCTATATACAGGAAGTACCGGTACTGACATGGTTATATACAGGAAGTACCGGTACTGAGTCGATGTGCAGGGGTACCAGGTAATAACAAGGCTATACACAGGAAGTACCAGTACTGAGTCAATGTGCAGGGGTACGAGGTAATAACA